>NC_134038.1:22324657-22407157 GCF_965140245.1 Athene noctua | reverse complement strand
TCCCATTAAAAATGTGACAGGAACTAATTGTATCTTAAAAGAATAAACATTCAGCAACCTATGAGAAATGAAGAGTTAATACATAACAGACTTCCATAGTTACTCATTATATTGAAGCAAGATTAAAATCCCCATTGCACTGGCATTCTTGAGTAAATGGTAGCAAATCAATTTGATTAAAAGCATGACAAGGTTTTTTTCTTTCCTAATCTGAGCTGTACTGTCTACCTAATAGTTAAGTAACTAAGATATAAATCTACTTAAGAAGCTTCAGTGAAACAAGGAGGATATTCACCAACTTTTACTGAGAAGGCTTGGTTGCATTTCCTTTTACAGACATTTCACCTCATTAATATGTAAACGATCTCCATTGAATGAATAAAGAAAATAGAACGAAAGCTTTCAGTATAATTGTGATGAGAGGGAAAGATCCATCGAGAACTGGTAAATCAGGAAAAAGAAAAAGTAATTACAGTGTATTGAACATCTTCCTTTATTCCCATCCAATTGACTCAAACATTTACAGCATACCAGAAGCAAAGAAAAAGCAGTAATTCTGTCATAGCACTGATATTTTCTTTGGGAACATTGAAAAGTACAAAATAGGGCATTTGTAAGATAGGAGCAAGTTTTTCAGCAAGAATTATTGTTTTTAATTATCATATGATAGAGCTTTTAACATATATTAGGAAAAACATATTAACATATATTAGGAAAAAAATTTTCACAGAAAGAGTGGTCAGACAGAGGAATAGGCTGCCCAGGGAGGTGGTGGAGTCACCATCCCTGGATGTGTTTAAGGGTCGTTTAGATGAGATGTTGGGGGATGTGGTGTAGGGGAGAACTTTGCAGAGTAGGGCTGATGGTTGGACTCAATGATCCCAAGGGTCTTTTCCAACCTGAATGATTCTTTGATTCTGTGATAACATAATCTGTGTTCTAGATTTTTAACATATCCCAGGCTAACTCTCTTTGCAAAGTGTTTCTCTACTGCCACAGGTCCTCACAGGGGAGGAACCAGCCTCAGTATCTCTCCCTGTCCTGCTTACAGAAGGTTTGACTGGTGTCTCCAAACAATATTAGTGTCATGGCTATTATCAAGCTCTTTCAGCATAGTGTAATTCAGCCTGTTAATAATTACAGTTCAGCACAAATGTGTCCTCAAGACGTCTTTCCCATAAATCTCTCAGTTAAAATCAGTTTTTAACCATAGTTTCTTGGTACTGGCATATGATCTGTATTATTTGAGTATGTGGAGAAAAAATCAGTCTCTGGCTGACTAACTTCAGCTGGAAATTTGCCTCCTCACCCCCTGTTTTCTGTCAAATGCCCTGTGAAATCTTTCATGCTGCAACCCGTTGGCTGATCATAAAATCTGTTTCCCCCAATTTCCCCATATTTACAGAATGTTTTGTAGTTCCAAAGTGGCTTATCACATCTTGAACACAATCTTTGCTTGATTGCAGGAAAGGAAATGGCTGATCAGCTCTTTTCTTCCTAACAAAGTACAAATGTTGATAAATGTTAATTGAAGTTGTGATTACTGAAGAAAGGATAATATACTGGAAGCCTGAATGTTGCTTCCAAAGAAACGCAGGAGGAAGTAAATCTGCTAGAATAGAAACTTATTTTCTTAAAAATCATGTACTTTAACATTCACTGTTGTTTTTTATATTTCTCATTAGATATATGCTATGATTGCTTACCTGTAACAACTTAAATAATTCATTGATGCAATCATTGTACCAGACTTATTTCAAAACTTATAATGTTTGTTTATAATGATCTTCTCCAAAAATTACACAACCACAGATAATTTCTTTCGTTTCCCCCTCTTTGCAGACAACTAGCAGTATTGTCTTGTGTTTATTAACATCAATATGAAAAAGTTTTTCTTTTATTTTTGCATTACACCAAATTTCTATGAAAATGTTGTACAGTTAATCCTCTGATTTTATTAATGAATTTTGGGGTCAAAAAATCTCTGTGTAGGTCAGAAGAAAAACAGCATCCTACCTTTCAGTTTTTTGCACTGGGAGATCACTTTTTACTAGTAGTGTAACATCATTTATAAATAAACATTTCACTTCTTCATATTTATCTTCTTTCTTCTGACTAGAACTGTCATGAGCTGCAACTTCCAGCTGGTAGAATGTATGTGGTCTCTCTTTGCTTGTTTTCATAAAGAATAATTTAGCTGACTCCAGTCAGACAAACCAAATAAACTAAAAAAAAAAAAAAAAATCCATTACTGAAGCTGTAATGTCCTGATACGAATCTTTCCCATCTCACTTTTTCATCATTCTTGTTGTGGGTCCTTCCCCAGATAGCTCTGCTCATAATTGTCTTCTCTCTGTGCTCTTGGATGTCCTGAAACTCAGGGCCCTGCAGAGGCAGAAAAGGGAGCACCATTTTAATGGAGGCTTGTCACAAGGGAGGGTCAAGGTTAAGTTTTAGGACCATTTATATGCTGATCACTCCCTTTCCTGTTCTAACGTTCTATTTTCTTTCTTATTCTTGTTAAAATGAAGGCATCACTACCCCTTTCCACATCCATGAAGAAGCATTAAAATATAGATTTTGCCCTAATTATCTGGGGGAACTGCTGGATAATGCATTCTCACTTCCTAAGTGGTTCAGGCTCAAACCTCCATTGGTTTTATACCTCTGAGGAGATGAACTATGCTGTTAATTGTTTAATAACAAGAAAACTGTTAATATTTTTGTAGCTGATATGGGCTGTGGATGTCTGGGAAGGTAGCATGTCCTGTAAAGTTACAGGACAGATGGGAACCCATAAGATTATATATGAATGTCTAATAAACTTCTATTTCCATAACTCTGCAAACCTGTATATGTTGAGGTTTGTTTTATAATGCTTTGTGGGTTTCATTCTGTGCCTTCCCCTTTGTTTTACCAGTTTTTCCCCAAACCACTCTATTTCTATACTGGTTTTAGTATCATATACTCATTGTGCACAAGAACTAACTTTATTGCATCAACCACTTCCTCCCCCCCTTTTTTTTTATTTAAATAAGCCATTCTTTAGCTAAACCATGTGAGAGTCAGAAAACAGAAGACAAAAGATTCAGTCTTTGTCGAAAAGTAGACAACACAAGGAAAGGCTTTGGAAAGAACTGTGTCAACTATTGTTTTGTAAGCCTTAGGCTGTCTTACTTTTTAATTTTTTTTTTTTTTTTTCTTCTTTTTTGTCAGAAGGAAATTTCTTATTAGTCACTAACAAAACCCAAACATCCAAGACCAGAAAATAATACTTTATTGTGAGTTTTAACCAAGTTAGCAAAGTTAAAACACCTTCAAAGTAACTGAGGGGTAAAGATGGAAACGCCAGACCTATTTTACAGCAACATTGCTGGATGCTTTTATAGATCCATTATAAATTCTACTTACATTATTCTAAGCAAAGATTGCTATCCAGTTGCTGTTCCTTGGCTACATTATTTCTTTCCTTATCTCACTGATTCTTTTCATAGCATACTGTACGGAATTTATTAGTAATATATCAGATTTTCTGGTAAGATATGGTCCAACAAATGCTGTTATTACATTTTTCTTCTTTTTCCACATAACCTTTTTCTTTTATCACTTTGGCGGTCATTGCTGTATAGGCTCCTTCACTGGAGCAGTGCTGACCAGTTATCTGGAATAGCATATATTATGGAAAAATTAGATTGGAATAGTTTGGTATTTCATTACAATCTAACTGTCTGGGGCAAGACCTTTTTGTGGTGCATCATATTTGTTTTTCATTTCCTTAGTAATTTAAAAGAGTCAGTTCTTATGTCTGGCATACATTTTGCTTTGGTGAAAAAGATAATAGGGCATTGAGTGAACAATAGGATAAAAAGACAAAGAAAGAAAAGGAATGAAAGATCAGTTATCAATGTATGAATAGCTTGGGGTTTACTTTAAACTGATGAAAATTATGTGAAATCCACTTCTAGATAATGTGCTTTGTGAGTATCCCCAACTAAGCAGGGGCTTACACAACATTTTCAGCCTGAAAACTTGCCTTGGTCTCCCCAGCCCATGCCCATCATTATGGCTCAGCAGAGATTACTTCCACTCTCAGATTTTATGGAATAACTTCCTTTGCAATCTCTAACTAGTCTAACAATGTCAAAGTGATACTACTTATTTTAAGGTTTTTTTAATGAATAGACTTTTTCTAAGCAACATGATTTTGAAATGAGTTAAAGCAGGAATACATGAGCAGTTGGGTATGTGACTCTAAGGAGAGTGGGAATGCTTGGGCCAAGGACTCACATAAGCCAAAACAAGGTGCATGACTGCACCAGGGGAAGCTCCAGCACAAAAGCCTGTGTCCATGAATCTGCCCAACAGATTCAGGCTGTGGATTGAAGAACAGGGATCCCACAGGCAGCCATGACCCAGCAAGCATGTATTTGCAATTAAGGTGATTATTACAGATCCCTTAACCCAGGATCTCACAGAGGCTGCCTCCTCCTTTTTAACAGAGCTAGTTAGGCAGGTGCAGCTCCTCATTATAACTGTGAAACTGCTACCGGTGCTTTTTTAAATGTTGATTTTATGTTTCATTTGAAATGCCTGTTCTCTCTGTAGTTGGAGGTAGCAGCTGTAGCTGGCTGCATAATTTGTTGGGAGTGACGACTCCAACACAGAAGAAGTTATGAAACATAAACAAAGTAAAGTAACTTGCAACAGTGAAGAGAGGCATTTCCAGTTTTCATTAAAAGAAGAAGGACGTGACAAATCTGTGCCTTGGGCAGTCACTTAATGATATCTGTTGGGCACTCAATCAAGACTCCATAGAGAGGTATCAAGATCTCATTTTCCTGGGACCAAGTCAGGATTATTTATGTGGCCATCAGTGATGATTATTCAGCTGAAAATTCCCTGCTAAACTGCTTTCCTGGAGACTGTTAGGAGCATTCCCCAGCTCAACTTCAGAAATAGTTCTTTATAGGAAACATCAAGTTAGTGTTTTCACGTGACTCAAACACTACCTTTATATCATACAAAGATTAGCTTCAGCTACCAGCATCAGATACAAGCTCAGCAGTATTTGGATCGAGTTTTTCACTGGAGTCCATCAGAAGAGAGTTTCTGCAATCCCGGTTCACTCAGAGAACCATTTACTCATAGCTGTTGCTGGCTCCAGACATACTCCGGTGTCATGTTCATCCGGTGGAGCTCTGCTCACTGTGAGTAATGCTCCACTGTCATTATTTCATTTCCTCGGATATTTAGAAAAGAAAATGTAATTGTCTTATTTTAATCTAAATTTCTGCTGTAGCAGTAAAACAGAAACCATAATTAAAACCATTAGTCAAAAACAAGGGCACAAATATTTACAAATACTGATCTTTATTTCTTTCCTGGCTCTCTGGAAGCCAGCCACAAGGAAGGATTAGTTGTTAGCTGATATTCCTTAGGCAAAAGTAGTCAAAGAAGAATATTGAGTGATTTCAATGCAACACGGTGTTCACAGGTCCGAACTTGCTTTGTTCTTACAGCAAAAGAAATATGCATCCAGCTTGCATGTTAGAATAGTTGAAGCACATTGTTATCAAAACTGTGTTAATCGCAGCATCGTTATCTGTTGAAATGCATTAAGGAACTGCCAGAACAGTAGGATCTTGAGCCGTGACATTTTTAATGTTTTTATGCTCAAGAATATTTTGCTAGTCATTCTGCAGGGATTAAGAAGAAAAGGGGGAAAAGAGGTCAGAAATACACTAATTCTGAAACTATCCTCACTTTTTTAGTGCAGACAGAGGGGTCTACTACACTGGCACACAGAGTGGAATTAAAAACAACAGCCATTACCATACTCTTGTTCAAATTAGTGAACTGTAAAATCAGTGGCCAGTACTGAATAACATCAGCAGGGAAGTCCAGGAACGATGCAGCCCCAGCAACTGCTATTAGCTAGAGAAAATATTCTCCCAACAGAGGCTCATGCTGTAGTTTGTGACCTGGTGGCCTCAGTCACCCTCAGCCATCAGGCATCTACCTTGGTCCCAGAGAACATGGTTGGCTGTTGTAGTGACACAACAGTTTGTGAGGGTGTGCTGTGAGTGGGTGACTAAAATATTCTGCTTTAAAAGAACTGCCAGAAAAACCCAGTGACACCAGAACATCCAAGAGGTGTCCCTGGTTTCAGCATATGGTTTGGAAAAAATCAGCTGAGGCTCTTTATCAACATGCTGTATCACTGAAGAGAGCGAGGGCCTTAGGTAATTGAAATGTCAGGACACTTGTCAGGCTAAAGGATTGATTTCTGCATTGTTTGTATGTACTTTACGGGTTTATTTTGTTCTTTAGGAGAGGCTAGGAGGACTGCCAATCACTGCCACAACTTGATTCAAACGGGTGAGTATGGGTAAAGCCTGTCCACAACTCCTTGTTCTTCAACTAGTAAAGAGTGGAAAAAAGTTATTCTACCCAGATGACCACAGACTGCTTTCTTTCTCATATATAGCCCAAGGAGATGCAAAAATTCCTTCCTCCTCCCCTCCTCTCTGGGCCCAGTTCTTTTACTAAAAGATGCTGATCTGGCCAGCATTTGGGTTATTATGAATGATCTTTCAGTACCATAACTGGCTGGTCGTGGAAGACAGGTGCTCTTGCACTCTCCCACTGCTTGTAATGGTGCTGTGGGAGCCTTTTTTCTTCCCAGAGCCCCAAAAAGATTAAGAAATGCTGCAAAATTTCCATGGCCAAGATAGAAAAGCTGTGCCTATAAACTGTTTTATTTCACTATATAAAGAGTGACTAGGAGACAGACCACATCCCAGGTGAGGAAAATAGTGCCTTCTCTAGACTACATGAAGAGATGATTAGCAATGTGATTAGCAATGAATACTTGGTGGACGTTGAGAAAGACCCAGGTCTCTTCAGAGATCTTGGAAGAATCTCACAGGCTATGGCACAGGATAGAAGAGGGGTTCAGGAGAGCTGGCTGATATTCAAAAATCACCTAGTCCAAGATCAAGAATTATTCATGCCGACTTTATCAAGCAAAAACAGCAGGAGACCAGCATGGATGAGCAAGGGGCTCCTGACAAAACTCAAATGTAAAGAAGCAGCATACAGGAGGTGGAAGCAGGGACAGAGGGCCCAGGAGGAACATAGAGATACTGATTGTATAGGGATGCAGGCAAGAAAGCCAAAGCGCACCTGGAGCTGAATCAGGGGAGTCAGGTAAAGGGCAGCACAAAGGGCTTCTACAGGCCTATCAACAGCAAAAGACAGCCATGGGGAAATACAGGTCCACTGCTAAGTGCACTAGGGGTTCTGGTGACAAAGGACGTGGAAAAGCCCAAAGTACTCAATGTCACCTTCAGCTCTGCCTTTACTAGGAAGACCAGCCATCAGAAATCCCAAGCCTCTGAGACCAGAGAGGAAGTCTGGAGCAAGGATCAGCTTAGAGAACATTTAAACAGAGTCCATGGGACTTCAGGTTCCTGAGGACTGGAAAGAAGTAACTGTCACTTCCATCTTCAGGAAAGGCAAGGAGGAGGATCCAGGGAACTACAGTCTGGTCAACTTCACCTTGATCCCTGCAAAAGTGATGGAGCAACTAATCCTGGAAATCATCTGCAGTGAGTATTCAGCAAAGATTTACAAAGGGGAAGTCATACTTACCTGACCTGAGAGTGTACAATGAGGTGACTGGTTTAGTGGATGAGGGGAGAGCAGTGGATGTCATTTACCTTGACTTCAGAAAGGCTTTCAGCACTGTCTCCCGTAGCATCCTCATAGACAAGCTGACAAAGTATGGGCTAGATAAATGGACAATGAGATGGACTGAAAACTGGCTGAACTGCCAGGCTCAGGGGTCAACAGAAAGTCCAGTCAGATGGTCTTGCTATTTGCAGTGGCCTCAGAGGCTGGAGAAATGGACAAACAGGAATCTCAGCTGTCACAGAATCACAGAATTGTAGAATGGTTGAGGTTTGAAGTGACCTCTGAAGGCCATCTGATCCAAATCCCTCCCCACCCCTACTCAAGCAGAGTCACCTAGACCATGCCCAGATGGTCCAGAATCACCATTCTGTGATTCTGTAAACATCTGCTATATGCTGCTATCAAGGCTGAGATGCTGGGCTCAATGGACACTTGGTCTGATTTAATATGCATTTACCTGGACCACTTTACAGAATTTTCCCCTATGTAATACTATGAAGGATATGTTCTACTAAAAGATAATTTCATTCATTCATCCTATAATGAACAGAGACTTTTTGCAGTTATAGATGGTCCACTGTATCTAATTATATCCTTATATTATGCATAATTTAGGTGCTATGAACATTACTCTATGTTCATCTTGCTGCCTGCCAGCTTTCTGGACTTGTTCAGTAGCTGCTTTTGAAAAAGCAGGAGTATGGCTGCTCTGTGGAGGGGAAACCTGGTCTTACAGTGAGACAGTAAGATCTGCTACTTCGGTGCTATCAATACCTGCTGGAAAAACAGCTGTCTGGAAAATTACATGCAGGGGCAAGTAGATAATGTATGTGCCAGCACTTTAGTAGCTGCTGATTGGATTTGACTCTACAAAGAGACCAAGGACAGAACTGAGCCTGGTGTACAGCCCTGGATCTTTGAAATCAGAGTTTAAATGAGAGTCAGTCTCCAATTTAGAATTCCTTAGGTGCAGTAGGTAACATCTCTGCAATGGATCTAACCACCACAACATTGCCGTGAAAAGCAATGGATACATTTTATTCCAAAAATGGATCTGGAAGTTTAAACATAAACAGTAAACCTATAACAAGCTAATTCTGAAAGTGGCTGTATAAGACAGTGTGTGGGAGATGCTATTGGAAAGGTATCATAGGTGCTTAGTAGATGGTTTGTAAGGCTCCTCTTACTCTTTCTG
This sequence comes from Athene noctua, assembly GCF_965140245.1. Lineage (NCBI taxonomy): Eukaryota > Metazoa > Chordata > Aves > Strigiformes > Strigidae > Athene > Athene noctua. The sequence continues at coordinate 22,398,267 of NC_134038.1, read as the reverse complement.
TTGCTGTTGTCCTGGTAAAGCAGTGTATCAGCCTTTTATTTCCTTTAAAGTAAATCTGTAGTCCTCTTTATCAGATGGCCCTGATGACAACTGAATGAAAGGACTGACAGTGGATCAGTCTGACAACTGGTAGGATCTGTCTGACCCATTTCAAGTGGAGAGTATGGGTGTCCAGAATTATCTTATTTCTCTCCCATATGCACAAATATGCATACAGACTGTAGTGTCTGCAGAAATCAATAGTTTATTTAAAGTAAAATTTTAAGTACCAAAGTTAAAGCAAAATAAGATTCTTAGGCATTTTCCAGAAAGTTGTAAGAAATATGATCTATTAGGCTACCAAATGAATCAGAAGTTATTAAAAGTCTCTGCTGTGTGTTGTGTTCCCATATCACTGTGATAATGAAAGCTCTCCCAGATTTTCAACTCTTCATATTTGAACACTCTTCATATTTGAACACAAATTAGCACTTCTCACCAATTTTTTCTCAGTACCACAAGCAAGAGCAAATCCATTTTCCACACCAAATAAATGAACTTTTCATTTCTCTGCAGGAAAACTACTGCCTTACAAAAATAAGAGTTCATATATCTGCTTAGTCAAGTTACAAGTGCAGTAGGGTATTTAAGATGTCTGTTACTCTGCAGTCCTTTATGCAGGTAAACTCCTGGAAGACAGACTGATTTCACCCTTTTTTAGGACCTCAAAGCTACTGAAGTAATAATATTTTGTTGGGGATTTTTTTTATTATTGAGGTAGAATGTTTTACTTTTGATAGGTGTGTAATATTCTTTAAACTTATCTGGAGCAAATGGAGAATAGAACACAGCACATATACATGGTACTGTACTAGTAGAGATCAGTAGAAAGTTTAAATGGTTTTGATATTTTGGTCTTGTCTGGTAAGGCATCTGGTGAAAAATAATTTATGTCGAAAGGGACCTCTGGAAGCCATTTAGTTCAATTCCCCACTCAAAGCAGGTCCAGCTAGATCATGCTGCTCTGTTGTACTGGGATTTCTTTGCCGAACACAGGACTACACATGTGGTCTCACCAGTGCTGAGTTGAGGGGAAGAATCACTTTCCCCGACTTGCAGGTAAGAGTCATGGCAATAAGCTCAGGATCCCATTGGCTACCCGTGCCATGAGGGTGCATTGCTGGCCTAGGTTCAACTTGTTTTCCACAAAGAGATCCAAACCTTTTTCAAAAAATCTGTTTCCCAGACAGTCAGCTCCAGCCCCCTCCCCAGGAGCAGGACTTTGCATTTTCTTCTGGTGAACTTCACGAGAGTCTTGTCAATCCATTTCTCCAGCCTGTCAAAATTCCTCTGAATAGTAGCTCTATGCTGCTGTGTATCAATTATCTTTATTAACCAAGGACTTGCCATACATAATTTGAGTGTCTTTGTTGGATATTTAAGGTGGGTATCATTCCAAGGGTCATTTTCTGACAGATTGTCTACAGAAATATGTGCACAGATCTCAGTAGGAACATTAGTATGGTAAGAATGATTAGAGCTTCAAAGTTATTTGGGCACTGAATTGCTGATAGTTTCATTGTGAAGCACCAAAATAGCTTAGAAGTTCTGGATTTAAGACATTATTCAACATAAAATTAAGTTTTTGAAATCTAGACCCATGAACTCATTTGCTGATATCTATTACTCTGCCAGAAGAAAGGTGAAAAGTGGCACTTGCAAATTATATACTATTTTGGTCTTGTGCATAAGTTATTTCCTCATTAATCTCTGTCAAAACCAGAATAATTTCAAAATTGTAGTGTGCCTGACTCATTGAGGGAGTGTATGGGAAAAAAATTACTCATGTGAAATTTTTTTACTGGTGTCCCTCTCAGTTCCTCACCAAAATCAAGAAACACACAGAACTGTGAAGATCCTTCATGCGCTTTACAGGAGGGCCTGTAAGTAATGCTTTAGGATTAGTATCAAGGAACTGTGGATAGTAATCATGGACTGAGTTAGCTGTTCTCAGGTAAAAGGACTTGCTTTAAGTTAATTGTCACCTTACTGATTGGAGGGTCTATTCCTAAAGTTCATGAAACAATTTAGTCCTAAGCTCTCCCAAAACTATGTACAGTAATATTATGTGTAGGAGGAGGGACTATGTAACCTCTTATGTTCCCTTCCATCCCTCATACTGGAAATTTCTGTGCTTTGTAGAGTTGTTTTTGTAAATAGCAAACTACCATTTGGGTTTCCCAAACTGCCTCCATTCTTGCCTGTGCTTTAAAGGAAGAATATGTCTGTGGGTCTTCTGCAACAGAGCTTCCAAATCTAATACAGACCATAGCAGTATAAGTGAGAAAATTTGGTTTCTTGATCCATGTTCCTTCCTTAGCTGTCCATTTTCTATTGCTGCTCACAACACCTTTCCTGTGTCCTGCTCTGAGTGCCCAGCTCAGTCAGATACAACCTGTATTTGCAACAGAGAAACACAGGGAGAGGTTCATCTCACCTGGCTTTGGATACCTCTGAGTAATCCAGACTCTTTTCATAGTTGAGATAGAGAAAAATTTCCCCTAGGATGCAATCCATCTCACATGAGGGCTGACTTCTAAAACAGGTCTAAAGTATGTCTGTGGGTAACTGCCTTTTTCTCCTCACTGACATAAAGATGGATAGCTCAGATGTGGTCATTACAGTATCAGAGAATGGTTTGGATTGGAAGGGACCTTTAAAGATGGTCTAGTCCAACCCTCAATGCTATAGACTTCTGATATTAGATGAAATGTAACCAATTTGTGGCAGCCTAAAGACCTGATAATATCTTGAAGTGTTCGGAATTTTCCTGAACTATTTATTTTAAATACATGAAGAAGAAGAGATCTTGGTCAGTCGTTATTTTTGTTTGGTTTTGCATGTGTATAAATCATTGTTTTATTTGCATTGCTGTGTTGTTTAGTATTTAAAGTTCCTGTGTGCACATATTTGAGTAGATATTTTAGCCCTCGCCTGTGTTTTGTGTTTAGTACCATTCCCTCTCCTTCCCCCTGCAGTTAAAAGCAAATAATGTGAACATGAGAAATGACAGGGGTCTCAGCAAATTCCTAGGGATAATTACAGTAATGTTGCTGGATTTTTGATTGGGCTTTTATTTCTTTGCTGCATGTCCTACACTGACCAGAGGAAACCATGTAGGATCCCCTCCTGTAATTTTGCCTCTTACCATAGTTCAGCATTGTATTTTCTGATGGTATCCAAAAAAGGGAAGTAATTCTCTTACATTTCAACGTAACTGATCCAGGCTGGGAGAGAAGGCTGCTGAAACTGCCAAAAAAGGAAATAGTTGGTTTTATATTCTTATTGTGTACTTTCTCTTTCTTAATTCCTGTATAAAATCCAGAGGATTTATGAAGATCACTGTGTAGCTAAAGCTTTAGCACCAATGGGATATAAATTTCCCATTTAATCTAATGCCTCTCTGAACAAGACTTTATTATTCTGTATTAGGAACCTTTGCGCTGTGCAGGGAAAAGGGCCTGCAAACTGCTGTACTCCCTCTGAGATCAGCTCAAACAACAGTGCTGTGCAGAGAAAAGTTGAGTCAGGTTTTGTGTGTGGGCACAAAAACTGGGTGGTACTAAGCGGTCCTAACTCAATGGGACTTGTAGTTCTCAAGCTTTGTCTTGAGACTTAAAGATCTGACTCAGTTGATCATGCTTTGCCAAATCAGCTGTATCTCTATTAAAAAAGCTAATTATTTAGTAATCTCATTCTGTTTCTCACTATATGTTTTTAGGAAACATCTGCTTCTTCTGTTACATTAAAAATTGGCAAAGAGTTTGCATGCATGGCTAGTCCGTTAATTAGAAATGTTGGCCTGTTAATCACCTCTAAACAAGCGGTAGCCCAGGTAGAGGAGGTTTCGGAAATACTACCTGCAAATATAAGGAGTTTCAGTCTATCACAGTTGGACTAGATGATTATTGTATCTATTCTATTCTTTCTATTCTATCTGTAGTAAGCCATCATCAGATATGAGGTGAACAAGGGACTAGGACAGGACAAACCTGGTAGTGAAGATGGCTAAAACTTCTTGGACAATTAATATGGAAGAATATCCATTGCAGGCAGGGAAGAAGTCCTACACGGTGTGAGCATGTACTGTGTAAAAAAGACATAGCTCTAGTACAGAGCTTATGGCTGACCTGGAAAGACATTTTCTAGGGACTCTTAAAGCTATGTACTTATCCTCCAATTACTTTTATTTTTAAAATGAAACTAGGAAAATACCTCTAATTGTATTGCATTAATTTCAGTACATCATGAGCTTTAAGAAGTATAGCCCAAACTGGAGAGGCTCCTTTTGGAAATTTTTTTTCTTATAATTACTCCTGCCAGCATGCCATATGGCAGATGAGTATCACACTTCCAGATCTGAGTAAGTAATTCCTGGAGAGGGAAACAAAGGCATAGAGAGGTTCCCCTTGGACCCTACAGAAAAATCAGGTTCAAAGGCAGAGCTAGAGCACAAGAGTTTCCAGCTCCCCTCTGTGGCATAAGGAATGAGAAACTATGGTGGAAAGAAACTGGCACTTAAGAGCTAGAAACTGCTTTCCAAGAATAATTCTTTTCTTATGCTACATAAATAATGGCAGCAGCCCCCACGTTAGTTCATGTTACTGGACAGAAGAAAAAAATACTTTGCTTCAGACTGCAATTGAAATGAAGGTTTTGTTCTTGTCAGCCTCCTGTTAGAATTCATATTGGCACCTAACAGCTTCAGAAGAGCTTTTGTGATTTATGTTTTCAGGAGGAATCATTCCAAAAAGCTCTGAAGATTTACTATTTCTTTAAACGCTGAATTAGCCTCTTTAGTTGAGCAAAAGATTTATTTCTACCTCCGAGCCAGAGTGTTATTTTCCCTTCCTAAGCATTCACAGCTGTTTAAGTGCCTGCTGATACCAGAATTTTCAGCCTCCACATTTTTTTAGGTTTAGAGTTTTCATCTTTTGTGTGATTCTTCTGTGTTGGATATCGATGTCTGTTGCTGATGTCTTATGGGGGAAATTGGAGGTGTCAGACAAGCCACAGAGATACACACTGTGAGCCTGACTCTGACCCTGGTGGCGGCTGAGCTCAGAGATGTGCTCTGATGGGAATGCTCCCTTCTGAACTTCAGTGATCATGCTGAGATACCTGAGTATCTGTGCCACAGGCTCCAAAATTCAGTGGCTTCTTATGATGCCTTTCCTGCCTTAAAACGGGGTTTGTGCAGGTTAGGGACAAACATGCCATGTATGTGCTGAGTAGTGCAGTGATCTCATGTAACAGCATTGAATCTGCCCAGTAAAGGAGACTTTTTGATTATTTTCAAGTTCTGTCCATATTTTGCAAGTCTTTAGCTTCCTGGTCTAGAAGTATGGCTCTTGTTAGTTCCAAGACTTTGTTCTTGACTGTCTCTCCAATTCTTAGATGCAGTCATGCCAAACCCCCAGTCACGTTTTGCAGCCATTTACCAAATGCTTATACACACTAACAGGAACACACCATACCCATACATACAAACACACAAAACCATGCAGAAACTACACTTAAGAACAGCTGTGAAATCAGTGCTGCAAAAGAAAGCTCAAAACATGTTACTTTCTCACATGGATTTTTTTTTTGGTGGCATAATATTACATAAATGCTAACTTTTTTGCACTTGATTTTTTTATGGCTTCTAAAACCAAGAACAGAACTCCAGATCTATTCACTGTACAGGGCAATTTTTCTTAGATCTACACAGAAGATGTGGTGACAGGTACTGTTTAATGATCTCATCTAGAAAGTTCAGGATGTGCTGGCAGGGTTTGCTGGCTGTTAAGTCTGGTTCTGCCTGACTCCAGGATTATGAACATCTCCATTTTAATTATGTTTCCTGAAAATGCCTCGTTAATTTCTAGCTTGGAAAGAAGAGGGCAAAGCAAGCCATCCATGTCAGCAGAGGACAGCTCTACTCATGGCAAAGCTGGAGTCCAGTGACTTGTGTGCTACCTCTACCCCCCATTTCGCTTGCACCACTTTCCCAAACACCTGGTAACTTCTACATATTTCAGGGACGGTAATTAATTAAGTTTACTCCTGCAAGGGAGCTGCTAATTGCTGTTATACTCTGTTTACAGCTGTTCACTGAGGTCCTGGAGGGAAGCAATTTCCTCAACCTTCCCAAGCAGAGTGGTGATAGTGCCAGGGACTGAGCCCACCCTGAGACCTATTGCCCATTGTTAATCACTGATGAAGCAATTAAGCACCAAAACCACTCAGCATCTTTCAGGATAGCACTAGAAATGATCAGGCTCAAGTGGGGCTAAGAAAAAGCAGCACACTGAGCACAGCAGTCCAAGAAGGTCCCAGCTGGGGTCAGACGCCTCCTCCAATCATCCTCACCTTCCATTGTATGCAAAGCCAACAATGACATAACTAATAACTAATTACAGTGAGAGGAAGGGGAAAATGGTGCAGTGAATGCTCACAGAATTCATAAAGTCAAATGCCAGTAAAATTCAGTATGTGTCCAAAATAATGGTTTAGTTCCTGGCTACCTGCTGTGTTCAAGCTAAACAAAAGACAAGTAATATATTCAGGATGATTTTGTGAAATCAACTGTTCTTTATTATAAGATAAAATTGCAGCAGTTTATTTTATTTAATTAGTATCTCATTTGTTCTAGTATATTAAAAGGCTAATATGCACATAAACTGATCTTGCATCTTTGGACAATTTGCACTAAAAATATTATATTGTAAAAGAAGAAGGAAAGAAGTGAGCACTGGACTGTCTCCCATCAAACTCAATTGAATCTCACAGAAATACTCTGTAATTTACAGTATGGGTATGCTGATGGGCAGGAGAGATGGTGACAAGTGCAAGCAATTGGTATTAAAAGTGTATATGGACCAATTTGTAGCTGTGCTATCCCAGGAGAGACCCAAAGAAAGAATGATCCCTCTGAGACACAGTTTCTTCCCTCTGTACTGACCTACCTCCAGCTGAAAAAGGAGAGCTTCATTCCCCAACCCTGGGGAGCATTCACATGCTGCTCTGCCCATTCCTCCCTCCCTGGCATCTGTTCTGGATGGTCTTTGCAGGATGACCTGCACTCCACTGCATCAGGGTACCCATGGGAAGTGTCTATGCTCCCCTCTTGCCCTTCCTGGCATCCCTGTAAGGCAAAGGTAGAGTCTGTGGGGAAGCACTGGGTGCTACGGGAGACTTGTGTCCCTCTCATACATAAGCATACACATATATGTACATATGAACCTCTGTGTATACATAGCAAATGAGAAATCAAAGTGAACAAAAAGTAAAGGGACAAAAATCCTTTGGAAAAAAGATAGAATACCTCTTAGAGTCACCTCTTCCGTGTTTATATATGTGATACTGGGGACAAAGATTTGGGTCTCACATGGGGTGGTTCAGTTAAAAGTACATCATTGTCAGTAGTGTGACCCTATAACTAACAGTATTTTTTTTTCCTTTCCTTTTACTTTGTGCCATTGCAGTGTCAGCAACAATCAGAAGAAAATGAGAACATTTGTCTCGATAGCCCAGAATGCATGGGGAATTTTTATATCTGAAAGGAAGCCTGGCTGGAAGTATCTGATGCAACTTTTTGCAGTTTGCTCTGCAGTTGGCTTCATCTCAAGCTTTCTCTTATTCCTTGGCATGTACTTCTCCCTGGCACACCACCCTTTGGGTCCCTTACTGATTTCTGTATTCATCTGGATCTCACTTTCTATTGCACTCTCATGTTTCAAGCACCTGCGCTGTTTTAGTGTCCTGTTCCTTCTTTCTTGTGGATTGCAAAATGGCAGAAATGCTCTTATTACTGCTGGCACAGGTGTCGTGGTGGCCGGCAACATCCAAAATATTTTTCATAACCTAAAGGTTCTTGCAGACAGTATAACATGTCATTTAGAGTATGAGAAATTTGACTTGATAAAATATTATGTTGATGCAGTAAAATGGATTTACGAGATGGCCAAGCTTTCCCCTGAACTATTTAAATATATAGTGTTCCTAAGGCATGAATTCACATCATCTTATTCGATTTTAGATGATGCATTAAAACAAGAGCTAAATGACACAAAGCAAGAAATCCAGAGAGTTGCTAACCAGATATCTTTTATGCTGACTATACTGCCCGATATAGGCCAGAAAGTATTGCCTGTAGTGGGGATTTTTCTAGCTTCTTTTGGAACTGGCCTCTTTATCAAAAAATTTGTGGGCCCTCACAGTGCCAAATTCAAGAATATTTATATCACAAAACAGTTCATTGCATTTGATGAGCACCAAAAGCAAGAGCAAAGACCCTGTCTTCTGCCACTTAACCGAAAAGAAAAAAAAGATTATGTGACAATTCCATCTTTCTGCCTCACAAGGAAGGACAGAAAAAACATGCAGCATTTTTTTCTCCCTGTAATTATTCATCTTTGCATCTGGCTTCTGTTTGCTGTACTGGATTATTTGTTTTATTGGTTAATTAATTCTGTGAATAAACATCTCCGAGAAGTACCGGATCTAGAGATTCAACTCAGCCTCTCTCAGCAAGTAAGTGCTTATCAGTACTCTATATTTCTTAGTTTAGCGTTGAAAATTTTTCTTCATCTTCAGCAGCTGCAGGAGCAGACATACAGCCAATGAGCCATCAGTTCTTTCATGAAATTATAATTTGTTTCAAAAAAGGCCATTGCCTTTACAGATATGTGCATTGGATCGAACCTGACAGTTCTAATCACCTTCCAAAATGTCATCATATTTCTAGAAAATGGTAAATATAGGAAGAAGCGCTTTCATTTGTCCATTTATATATGTGGAGAAGACCTGAAACTTAAAATTGGAAACTCACAATGCTGACTTTCGTGAAACACCACTTTTATAGTCAAAATGCCACTGTGACACCGACGTAAGAGGTACCTAGCTTTCTTTAGCTGAGTAGTGTGAGGAACTCATAATTTAAAAAAGCATGGCTGCATACACATGAAATAATAACACATTGCCAAAATCTCAAGCTTAATCAGTGGCATAGACAACCATGGAGTAATTAGGTTGGAAGGGATGTCTGGAGACCATCTAGACCAACCTCATGCTCAAAACAGGGACAACTCGAGAGTCGGATCAGATTGCTCACGGTCTGTGAATAGTTCAAAAGCTGGAGGTTTCACTGCTGGAGTGTATGACCCATGTGATGTTGTGTGGGCACATGAAAGCTGCCCAGTTTTATAGCTTGCAAGGTCAGGCTTAAAATGTTTCCCAAAAGCATATAACCCTTTGATACTTTCAGGATATACGACTTCAAAGGGATGCTTGACTGTTAGTACAATACGATATATGCTCTTTCTTCTGTCAAATTTTTCTTACTCAGCATTTTCTATTACTTCCTCTTAGAGCTCATAATAATGAGAATCCATTCCCAATTCTGCCATCCTCCCAAAATTCATCTAGCCAAAAGCAATTCCACAGAGCAAGATTATTAAGGTGAGCAATGCAATAAATATGTTGATTGAATTTACAAGCAAAGAGAAGAAAACATACAATCTTTGGCAGATAGATTCTCATTCTCACTTTTCCATACGTGACATACGGAACCTGTGTGTTGGCTTCTTCAGTCAGACCATGTTTTCTATGACACACTGTTAAATCATTGCAAGTTCAGCTTAGACAGTGTTGTGGAAGACTGGTGGTTCTGGTGTGTCATAGGACATTTATCTGTTTGAGACTGAACCGTGAAGGGGAAGGGAGATGTAGTGGATAGAATCCTTGAGGAATGGGAGCACTTCAGGCAAATGTGAACTACTAATGAAATTAGCTGAAATGAAGTCAAGCTGCTTGTCAAATTCAGATAATGATATTTTGTATTGTATATCAAAATATCAAACTCTTCCATGGGATAAAAATTAAATTATTGTCCAGTTTTATCTAAATGAAGAGTAGAAAAATGCAGTATCCATACGGCAGATGCAAACCAAAGGTTCCCAGATTGTGTCAGTGGAAAATCACTTTCCTAGAGGACAGAGGCTGCCAACTTCTAATTGTTACCCTTCTAACTGTTACTTAAATTTTCTGTTAGGAAGATAGGTGCAAAAGCCATTGGATTCACTGTAATTCTGCAATAGCCACATGTATAGCAAGTCAGACCCATCTGGAAGAGCTTAGATTCCTGTGCAAAAGCAGAGAGGCTTTCATCATCTGGTCAGTCAAATGTGAGATATACTGAGGACACAGATTGCTATGCATGCTAAAGGGCCTTTATACTTCATATAAACCTTGCTGCTGCACAGCAGCTGTGTTCTAGCACCACCAAACTAGCATGTGAAATGTTCCTGGTCCCCTGCAGTATGGTCCCTGACAGAAAAAGGGTTCAGGAGAGCTGGCTGATATTCAAAAATCACCTAGTCCAAGATCAAGAATTATTCATGCCGACTTTATCAAGCAAAAGCAGCAGGAGACCAGCATGGATGAGCAAGGGGCTCCTGACAAAACTCAAATGTAAAGAAGCAGCATACAGGAGGTGGAAGCAGGTACAGGGGGCCCAGGAGGAACATAGAGATACTGATTGTATAGGGATGCAGGCAAGAAAGCCAAAGCACACCTGGAGCTGAATCAGGGGAGTCAGGTAAAGGGCAGCACAAAGGGCTTCTACAGGCCTATCAACAGCAAAAGACAGCCATGGGGAAATACAGGTCCACTGCTAAGTGCACTAGGGGTTCTGGTGACAAAGGACGTGGAAAAGCCCAAAGTACTCAATGTCACCTTCAGCTCTGCCTTTACTAGGAAGACCAGCCATCAGAAATCCCAAGCCTCTGAGACCAGAGAGGAAGTCTGGAGCAAGGATCAGCTTAGAGAACATTTAAACAGAGTCCATGGGACCTTATGGTCCCCCCTGCAGAGGCACCCACAGGTGATGAGAGAGCTGGCTGATGTCACTGTGAGGCCACTCTTGATTATCTTTGAAAGGCCATGGCACCTGGGAGAGGTTCCTGAGGACTGGAAAGAAGCAATTGTCTCTTCCATCTTCAGGAAAGATAAGGAGAAGGATCCAGGGAACTACAGTCTGGTCAACTTCACCTTGATTCCTGCAAAAGTGATGGAGAATATAACTGTGGAAGCCATTTTCAAACACATGAAGGCCAGGAAGAATATTAGGAGTATTCAGCATGGATTTATAAATGCTAAATCATGCTTGACCAACCTAACAGCGTTCTATGATACAATCACTGGTTTGTTGGATGAAGAGAGAACAGTGGATGCTGATTCTGCATTTATTAGGGTCTGTGACAGTGTCTTCCACAATCCTCATTGCCAAACTGATGAAGCATGGGCTACATAAATGAAGAATGATGTGATCTAAAATTTGGCTGAACTGCTGAACCTAAAAAATTCTGATTAGTGGAACAAAGTAATTTCTGATGTCCCCCAGGAATAGACACTGGATCCTATACTGTTTAACTTATTGATTAATGAACAACAGAGGAACAGATTGTAGCCACACAAGTTTGCAGATAATATAGAACTGGGAAGAGTGGCTGAAACACCAGTGAACTGCGCTGCCATTCAGAGGGACATGGAAAGGCTAGAGAATTGGGCTGACAGGAACCTCACAATAGTCGCGAAGAGGAATTCCATGTCTTGCGGTCTTTGACAAGAAATAACCCCAGGCACTGTTGGGGTCCAACTGGCTGGGAAGTGGCTTTACAGAAAAAGTCCCTGAGAGTTCTGATGGACACCATGTTGACCACAAGCCTGCAATGTGCCTTTCTGGCAAATAAAGAGATATCCTGGGCTGCATTAGGCAGAGTGTTGTCAGCAGGCTGAGAGTGGTGATCCTTCCCCTCTGCTTAGCACTGATGAGACCCAGTACAAGAGAGGCATATACTGGAGTGAGTTGAGAAAATGGTCAAGAAGATGATTAAAGGACTGGAGCATCTATCATGTGAGGAGAGACTGAGACAGCTGGGAAAGAGATGGCTTGGGAGTTTCTCATCAGTGTGTATAAATACGTTATGGGGTGTGGGTGTAAGAAAGAGGAGCCAGATTCTTCTCAGTGGTGCCCATTGCAGGGACAAGAGGCAATGGGCACAAATTAAAGGAAATTCCATTTCAACGTTCAAATTTTTTTTTTTTTTAACTCTTCAGGTGATCAAACACTATATATTAAAAATCCGACTGAACACAACCCTAAGCAACCTATTGTATCTTCAGTTATTCTCTTTGTACTGCTGTGTACGGTTTTGCCTGTGTTTCTAATCCTTTGATTAGAATACCTTGAGGACAGCCGCTTATCATGGCCTGCTGTGTTGGGTTAATGTGTGGCAGGGTTTTGTTAGCAGGAAAAGTGGGCTACAGGTTTGGATCCTCTGAGAAGCTTCTAGAAGCTCCCCCATCTCCAAGTTGGACCTGTCTCTGGCCAAGGCAGAGCCAATTAGTGATACTAGCTGAACCTCTGCAACAATGCTTTTAGGAAGGGGAACCTGGGAGGAGAAGGAGTTGTGAGGGAAATACCTATGAAAACACTGAGGCCAGTTGAAGAAAGGAGGAGGAGAGTGAGGTGCACCAGAGAAGAGGTTCCCCTGCAGCCCATGGAGGTCACTAGTGGAGCATATGCCAACATACAGCCTGTGGAAGACCCCATACCAGAGCAGATGCCTGCCCCCAAAGAAGGCTGGGACTCTGAGGTAAGCCCTCACTGGAGCAGACTGTTGCTCAGAGGACTGCACCCCATGGAAGGGACTCACTGGAGCAATCCATGAAAAGCTGCAGCCCTGTGGAAAGGAGTCATGTTGGAGAAGTTCATGGAGGAGTTTCCCGTGAGAGGGACCCCATGCTGGAGCAGAGGAAGAGTGTGAGTCCTCCCCCCTGAGGAGGAAGGAGCAGCATGGGTGCTGAACTGATGGCAGCTCCCATACCCTGCCCCCTGCTCTGCTGGACGGGAGAAGGTAGAGAAATCAGAAGCAAAGCTGAGCCTGGGAAGAAGGCAAGGTGTTTTTAAGATTTAGTGGTATTTCTCACTGTCCTACTCTGTTTGATTGGTAACTTAGTGTTGTTGTTGGTGGTGGTGTTAAAATTAAGTTGATGTTCTTTTCCCTCCCCAGTCGAGTCTGTCTTTTGCCTGTGACCATAACTGATGAATCATCCCACCCTGTTCTTGTCTTGATCCTGAGGCTTTTGTTTTATATTCACCTCCCCATCTCTGGGGGTGAAGGAGTGAGCAAGCAGGTGTGTGGTGCTCAGTTGTCTTCTGGGCTTAAACCACAACACCTGCCTTAGGTGTGACCCAAGTCAGGACAAAGAAGGAGCTTAGTCCCACCATCTGTGGACAGAGGGCCTGAGCCTGACCCTGTCTGGCTGATTCATGAGTCCTGTACTATGAAGTTGGTCTCTTTATGTGTTTCAGTGTTCACTCCAGTGGAAACCTGTTTGATTCTCCCAAAACAGAAAATTATGCCTTCTTCAGATTGTTTCTGATAGCCACATGAAAACTTAAAATTTAATCTCAACCGGTTTGTCATAAAAAGCCTCAGGGCTGCTGATCTCAGGGAGTCTAGAAAGCTGGCTGGGTGAGCAGGACAGACTCAGCAACTTCTTGAGATGTTTAGTATGACCTGTAAAGTTCTTCATGCACTTGTACCCCTGTTCCACATTGAGTCCCTAATGCAGTTTTTCCTTGCTTAAACATTGGTTCAGATTAGGCACAAAATATACTGAGATAGACAGGAACAGGATAATGTCAAGAAAAGGCAAACAGGCTGAAAATGGATAGCATGCTTTGGGGACCTGATTCTTCCAATGAGCATGTAAGCAAAGTGCCTGGCCTCTGTAGGGTAGTTAGAAGAGCCACAAGGAAGAGTTACATATCCCCCTGACACAGTCAGAAAAGAGGGCTGGGTGAATCAGTTCCCTACAGCATTCCTATACACAGAGCAGAATGTTGCCTGCCAGTATGAAATACTGGTCCCAAAAGCATGTCTAATTTAGTCCCTCTCATCCAGCATTGCAGTCCACAAACAGTGCAAGACATCAGCTCTTCTAAGCAAAGGCATCTAGTAGAGGTGGCATTGTGTGACAACCTCGTGGTCAGAGCCTCTGCCTAGGTGGGTGTGGAAGCACTGCTGGTCACGTACTGAGCCACCACCAAAGAGATGAGCACACTCTGCTCTGCTGTTTTACTCTGAAGGAAGGACCCTCTAACGGAGGATCTGAGCAGATTCATGGGAGTGGTAATATATTAAATCATTATAGTCAGATTAGCTAAATGTTTGTCTATCAGAGCCACTGAGAAAGTAAGCTCTTAATAGTCCAAATTATGTCACGGTCTCCCAAAACAAATGGTGATAATGCAGTCTGAAACATTTATAAATATCCAATAAATATATTGTTATCAGCATAGCATATATAGACACTGGATGGACTAGATGATTTATGGTCCTTGGTAAATATGAATGTCCAGTGGGAGAAATATTAAGAAAGGAGGGAATGAGTACTATAACCAACTCTTTTTTTTCCCCTTTTCTTGTGCAGAGGAATGAGAACAGCTTCATCTTTGGTATGAGAGAGCATATTGAAAAGACTAATCCTTTCAAGATCTCTTTGTTTAAGCATGACTGCATTCCTCAGCCAGAACTTGTTCTCTCCACAACATGGATCCAGCTTGGAGTCATCATCATCTTCTTAATCATTTTTGGGTTATTCTCTGGCCTCCTGACCCAACTTAAAATACTCATTTCAACTTCATTTTATCCTGACACCGAGATGAAACGGATACATTATTTGCATGCAAAATTACTCAAGAAAAGAGCAAAGCTACAAGAGAAAACTGGGAAGAATACGTTTGCTAGAACGGTAAGCCATCAGCTCCAGGGAAAAAAAAAAATCTCCCACTCTCAGGGTGGTAGCCAGATCCAGGAAATACTTAAACACTTGTTAATTTCAGTTATGTGCTAATAGACTTTCCCCCGTGCTCTTCTGCACAGAAGCCACTGACAGGTTGCCTATTGGTGAGATTAGATCATATATAATTGTTTTGTTCTGTCCTGCAACACATGTGCATCAGATATGACATGGGTACACCCAAATACTACATGTTGGCAGGAAAATACTCCTCAGACTTAGAGCTCTCCAGAGAAGAAACTTGGTTTTCATGAACATATGAAAAGCACCTCTAGCACAAAGGGTATTCCTGCAGTCTAGACAGCAAATGTTAGGCATTTGTGAGCAGCCTTTTAATGTTGAGAAAGATGTTCAGTTGTTGCTTAGCAAAATGGAAGGTGATATATTTCTGTTTTAAAACACAGTAGGAGTGCAACTGCAAATACCATTAGAAAACAGAACTTTTTACTTGCAGAAACATTTGTCCTGTATATATATGCATATATACACTTGTGGAAATAACAAACATGCATATATTTATGGAAAATCCATATAGATACTGCAGACACATATAGTTTGTTTTGGGTTTTTTTAACAGCCTTCAATACTGACTACACAGGATGCTTGTGTCTGGGCAATCTCTAACTCAGTAATACTTTGATCATAGCAGCATATTTCTTTCTTTCCAGGTCAGCTTCTGGTTTCCAATACTCAAGGCAAGAAAGGCAGTCAAGAAGAAAGAAGAGTATGGCAAAAGACAACACAGTGTGAAAGAGACCAAGTGAATATTTGGATAAGGTTGAGATGCTCTAGCTCCACAGGGACCTCTGGTTTACACTCATCTTTCCTATGGAATGTCAATTTTGAAATGTAAAAATTAGGATCAAAGGCTAATCATGAGTATTTTGGAAAAGTGTGGAAAAGAAGCCACGGGAGATATTGTGCTCTTCACCACAGAGTACTCCACGTTGCATTAATACTCATTTTTCCACTTAGGGTCTGCACTGTCTGGTACTTTAGAAATCCATGGAGGGTCTGTTCTTCTGTGTAAGAACAGTCAAACAGCTTGGAGCTTTTAGGACTACAGCACAAACCTCTTTGGGTTGAGCTAACAGAGGACATACTGGCAGCAGCAGGATTGTCTTCTTCACGTTTGCCAGACACAGGAGATAGAAGACACAGCAGAGGCTGCCCATTGGCTTCTGCTCTGGCCAAGCGTCTAACTAGAGGACTTGGATGTTTCTAGACTTTTCTATCTATTTGTCAGCCCTCAACTGCCCCAAACCCTTCAGCCTGGTTCTCTCCCATCCCTAGCTTCTTATACCTGCTCCGGCCTCTGTAGCTGTCTCTTCTGCAGGGCCAGTACTCTATATGCTCTGTCAAACTTCTAGCCCAGCCAAACTCTCCCTCCCACCTCAGCTCTCCCACTTACTTTTGATGATTTGTCTCTCAGAAGTTTCTAATCCCATACTCCCACTCAGAACACTTGGTTTTAGACTCCCATCTTCACGTATCCATAGACATAGTTAGTGCAGATTGTTCTGTACCTTTGATGATCATGAGAGAGGTAATGTAGCACATGCAGAAGTGAGGATGCTCACGAGAGCTAGGAAACAGAGGAATCAGGTGCCATGGGTCCAAACAAGCTGTTTTAGAGGTGTAGGAGCTTTTAAACAGAGGTGAACAATGCTTTGAATCTTGCAGTCTGTGGGAACTTCCAGAAGTGGTAAAAATTGGCTTAATTATGTTGCTAAAGCCACCCTTTTGTCAGTGAAACAAACCTGAGCTAATACTGAGTAATTCACCTATTCAACTAACATCAGTGATGCTACCTTTGTGTGACACAAGAACAGATGCTAAAAGCATAAAGACACAGGAATGGCTTGACTGATGTGGCAGTAAAGATTTAATATAGAGCTAAAAATCCACCCAACAGGCAGTGTACTCTTGATTTTCATCCACAGCCGACCTTTCTTTAGGTTGTATGATAACAAACTGTACTCTCTGTAATATGTGCATGGTCCCAAGGCAGCCATTGATTGATGTCTCTGTTATCTGAATGAATAAAGACTTATTTAAAACTTTCCAGTAGCAAGTGTCAGGAGTTATTTCCCACCTGTAACACTGAAAAATGCCAAGTCTTTTTTTTCCTTTGGGTCTTCCAAATGAAGCCTCACTCCTTCATGGCCACAGATGATTCAGGTTGCTGGTGTGCCAAAAATTTGCCTCTAAAAAAATGAGGTGCTAGATTAAATCCATGCATTATTAAGGGGTGTGCTGAATGTCTCTGTGTGGCCTGACTATGTCCTCTTTTACTAAAGTGGGACAGCCCTGGATAGTAGCAGAACACCATTTATATCCCAGGTACTATTGTCAAGGACCCACAGCAAGAAGCATTCTGGTGGAAAAGCAGCTATTTGAAGGTTGCTCTAAATTTGTTTTCACACAACAGACTAGCTGTACCTAGACTAGCTGTCCAGATACTATTGACAAGAGTGTTCATTCTTGTTATCACTGCAGATGGAAGGGAAGAGTTACATGTCAGCAAGAGCTGAGCATTTTTGGCTGAGTTCTGACAAGTTCATTGCTGGTAGGAGTTGGATGTGCTGCTTTCAATCCCAAAGGACAGGCTGGTGAGGAGCCCCGATCTCCTAGTGATTACAATATCCAAAGGCAGGGACCGGTCTGATTGACAGCATTACCACAAAACACTACCTGCTTCACTTGGCATCAGGAAGGCAAAATTTGTTTTGGAGTTTCTCGCTTTTCCTGTTTGATGGTGTGTTGCCACCCAGCACACCTTTTCTCTCTGTTGTTCTGCAAGCAGCAAGTGAAAGCTTTGCAGCACATGGGAATGGTTCATCAAAATGACTCAGACAGGGATCAATGGTTGGGAGAGATAGCTAAATCTGTTAGGATTTTGAGTTCTGGAGTATGCTTTCAGGACAGTACTATCTCTGTACTTTGCATTTCCTTAAGGAATGTAACCCTAGTGGGAAGGACTGATTATGAAAAAGAGCCTTTGGCAGGACAGATGAGATCTTGCAGTTTACGGAACAGTGTTGTATCTGAATACTGGGGCTCTCAAACGCTAACTGGCAGGGCAGCTTACTATTACTTAGCTTGCCCCCTCAAATTGGCAAGAGTCATGGCAGTGATAAAACCCAGTCATTGGGAAGCTAATTGTAATTCCATGCAAAATGTTCAGCTCTGGTAAACATTTTACCTAGATGCTTGACCCCACTACCAGTATCACATGACATGGAAAAGCCTAAGGTACTTCTTTGTCTTGGTCTTTACAGGTAAGACTGATCTTTAGCCATGCCAGGCCCCTCAGACCAGAGGGAAAGTCTGGAGTAAGGAAGACTTACTCATCCCGTGAAGGATGACATGCTTAGAAAGCACTTAAACACACTGGATATATTAAGTCCATAGGACGTGATGGGAGGCACCCATGGGTGCTGAGGGTGCTGGCTGGTGTCCTTGTGAGGCAATTCTTGATTATCTTTGAAAGGTCATGGTGATCAGAAGTTATTGAGGACTAGAAGAAAGTGAATGTCACTTCCGTCTTCAAGAAGGGCAAGAAGGAGGAGCTGTGAAGCTACAGGTTTGTCATCCTCAACTCAATCTGTGAGAAGGTGATCGAGCAGTTTCCCCTGGAAGCTACTTCCAAACATAAAGACCAGAAACTCGACTGGGACATCACCTAAACATAAGAAAAATTTTTTACTGTGAGGGTAGTCAAACACTGGAACAGGTTGCCCAGGAAGGTTATGGAGCTTCCATCCTTGGAGATATTCAAAACTGAACAAGACATGGCTTTGAGCAATGCAAAGCAGTGGGCCTGGAGCAGGTATATCTAGAGGTGCCTGCCAGCCTCAGAGACTCTGTGATTTGGTGACTTTTATACAAAGCATTGCAGAAAACATATTAGACATGTGCAGCAAAAGCTTGTTTTAATTTGTAAATGTGCTAGGCCAACATCAGGGTGCCACCTGAAAAGTACTGTTGCCATTACACTCATACTGGAGTAATACACTTGAGTGGACTAATGTACTGTTTGCTTCTGTGACCATGCACATGCATACCCATGTGCTGAAGGTGAGCTGAATGGCAGACAAAGGAGGTAAGTTTGCTCTTCCCCATCTCCTAAATGTGGGTTACCAGGGAAAATGGCACATTCTGCACCTTTTTTTTTTTTTTTTTACATCTAAAACAAAATTACCTTCCATATCTCAAAGACATTGAGGTTTATCTCAGTGGTAGAACATTTCTTACCTCAATCTACAGTATTAGGTTTATTCCTTCAGCTGCCCAGTCATCCTCTTTAGTTGTACAGAAGAAAATGGAAGGTTTATCTCTTCCCTGGCATTACACAGAGAAAATTTTCTCATTCTCTGCAGACCTTGCTTGGCTTCTGTTTTCTCCCATTTCTTTCTGTCCTGTGAGCTAGGGAAGTCTGGGGGTTTGTTTATCTTCAGCTGTCTCCTCTGCAAGTTGTTCAGCTATTTCCTTGGCCTCTCTGTTTACCATAACTCTCAACCACATGATTACATTGTTCTTTTTCTTTTTTTTTTTTTTTAAAAAAAAGGTCTACAAGTTACAATAAAAACCAGTATTCCATCCACAAGTATTTCTGTTCCTCTTCTTGCCTGCTCTCTCCTCTCATTTTCTACATTTTATTTTGCCTCTTTTTCCCTGTCTTTGTCATTCAAATTCTTCTTTCCTCTTCTGGTATGTCTTTGTCCTCTTCAATAGATCATTCTTCCCATACATAAAAGCATGCATTTTTTCTTTCTGCTGACCAAAAGTGAACTACAGGTATAGTCGACATTAAGGATTTTATTTATTCATTTATTAGCTTAATGGAAATTTTTAATAACTCACATTACTGGGCATTGTCTCTAACTGCCTATCTAAGTCTTGTCAGAAAAGTATTCATATACCACCAACACTAAAAACAAGAGTCTGAGGAGAAGTCTGGATTTGGCTTCTGACTCATTCATCCCTTTCCTTCCCCCAGCTCACAGCAGAGTTCAGCTTCCTTTTTAAACATCCTTTGCTAGTGTAGAAGCTGTTTGATTTACTGTGAAAAATCTCACAATTGGATCAAATCTGGCTTGTAAAATTAATGAAAGGATGACCTGATTTTCTTCCGAAGACAATTCAGAGAGACATGCTAGTGCTCCTGACCCTCCTGAAGCACCATACAAATGAGGTCAGTTCCTTTCAACAATTGTGTTTGTGGAACTCTCCTTATCACCACCCCATACCCCCAAACTTTGCTTGGTACATAGCTGAGCTAAAGGCTTTGCTTCCTCTCTGCTACTTTTGTTGCAGCATTTCGTATGGGCAGCTGGCTGTGCAAAGTCAGAGGATGCGAGGTTCACAGCTGCTTTCACCCTGATCCCTGCTCTGCCAATATTGTCACACTGACTCACTGTGTTTTCATCACAGTTTAAATAGCCCAGAGATGCTTGCAGTTAAAGACAAACAAGCAAAGCCTTTCCTTCTGTTTTACATGGCAAAAATGTAAAGTAAGGATCGAAGGATCACTCTCTGCTGATCCTGCAATAAAGCCTGAAAATGGGGATGCTACGGTCGACGTTACGGGCACAGACTTCAAAATATGTGAAGACGCTTCATGTGGGTGATGCTGTGTATGAGAGTAACTTCCTTCTCATTTCATTCCTGATACATAATACCAGCTCTGCCCTCCAGTGGCCCAGTAAAGCTACATGCCCCCGTGCTGCTACTCCCTGTAGAGTACTGGTACTTCAGGCTGAAGAGAGAAGCACTGCAATTGGTGCTTGCACCACAGCCATGAGCTTTTCACAGGTAGTGAAATGATAGCCAACAGACAACCAGGTGATAAAGATATACCGGCAAATGATGGGGATGAAAGCAGTATTAGGTATGCAAGGATCAGATCTCCCAAATGTCTCTGTTCCTGCACCCAGAATCCATATCACCAGGGAGAATGGAGTACTTAAGATCTCAAATTTCTGTCTGGCTGGGGAGAGTGACAAAAAAGTCATTAATAGTTTTTTTTCTTACTTTAACAATGTATTTGAGTCTTCTACCTTTTTGTGCAAGAGAGAGGGGAAAACAGCAGAATCCCAAAGAGAAGTGCTAAGCAAGGAAAGGATGTCCTGTGTTTGAGCCTCAACAAAATAGATCCTCAGCTCCTCTGTACTGAGATGTATTGATTCAGAGAAAAAGGGTTTTAATGCAGAAATACCACCTCTAAAAGCAATCAGAGATAGCCTACTCTAGCTGAGTGACCAATGGTCTTAGAAAGAGTCAAAGAAAGCATTTTTCTCAGTAGGCACTGGAGAAGCCTGAGGATGGTGGCTAAGAGGTATGATTCAAACATCTGTGAAAGCAGTTGTTGTCTTACCTCCCCATGAAAAGCTCAAGGAAACTGTGTGGGCTGCAGAAATCATCTCTAAACCAACTTTCCAACCTAGCGTGGGGCATCTGTTCTCTTAGGACAACAGTTATAGCACAGCCCCAGCGACAACTCTGTGACAATGTAATAAACAAGCAGTAGCTGATATAAGGTTGTAGGACAAATTCAGAAGTCTTGTCAGGATCTAGAGACTGAGGCAGGACTGAGAGAAAAGTATTTTATAATCCCATTGCATCCCAAAATAACTATAGGCCTACTAGAAAAAACATCCTACTATATTCAGTTGTGCTGTCATTCATTACTGGTGTTTTGGAATAGAGACCTGGGTGGTTCCGAAATTATAGTGCTGTGAAGATTCCACCATTATAGAGTGACCCACAGAAGTGGAAAAATAACCAGAACCACAGAGATTTGGAGCCTGACAATCTCATCTTTAGCAGTAGTACCTGAATAGCACAGCTGAAATACATTTGATGTTACAGAGTTTCTCAAGGGCTATTACTTGGCATCTTGTGGTCAGAGGCAGGATTCAGGTACTAGGACCAGACCAACATGTGTCATGGCAAAACAATTATTCATAAATATCACAAACCTGACAGGCTCAATAACTTGTTGGACTCAAGGCCATAAAAATACAGCAGATGATTTGGTGTAAATCCCAGTTCACAATACAAAGGTAATTTTTTTCATGACATCTGCACAATAGTTAAAACAGTCATTGGAATTAAACAGTAGGTACTTGTTAAGAAAAAAATCCAAAGGATAGCCCCTATGAGGAGAATAATCCATGGTACAGAGCAGTAAATACCAACATAGGGACCAGGAGCTCTTTTCTAATTTTACGGGGAGAAGCTGCCTCTGTTCTAATCTAATAAAAAATATGTAGGAAACCTAAAAAGATTATATATTTTTCTACAGGTAATACACTTTCATGATTTGCAAAGCTCAATTTACAAAATGGGTGTTTATATAACTCATAAAACTACTATGTTATCATACTGTGAAAACATCTGGTTTTAGAAAAATCACTAACTTTGTTACTTTGGGCTTTCATGATCTGTAGTCTTTTGTATCACTTTGATCTCAGTAGGTGTCCCAAGAGCCCAAAAGTAATTTGAAAGTCCTGGGCCCATCCACAGTATCCAGAGGACTGACAGCCTTTACTCCTGCATTTCATTTCTGTCATAATAGAGTCATTTTGGTCTTGAGCAACTCGCTTAAGCTAACACTGAATGTTAAACATAAGGTAATTTCACACATTCAATCACTTGAGTGATTTCAGAGCTTTGAGTATCCATAGTTCTCACAACTGTAACATTCCAATTATATTTACTTGTCTCTCAGGTATATCATGCAATTGCAAGGCTCTAATAATTGTTAAAAACTGAAGCCTCAGATGAAAGATTCCACACAAATATGTTATTGTTAAAAGTAGAAACAGGTCCTTTCTCCCCATTTTTTCCCCTATTCTTCCCAAATTTCTGCTCTACTTCCAAGGTAGCAAAAGATTAATTAAAAAGAGGGGATTCATACTTGACATGCACTCTTGAGGAGAAAAAACAAAGACAGGCTAGGTGGAAGGTGGCTGCACAGTAGATATCTGCACCATAGTTAGACACACTGTACTTTCTTTGCAGTCAATGTAGACAAACTGGCATTGCAAGAAAATTATCCCAAAGGAGAACAGCTCTGGACAGGCTCATCTAGCCTGTTTTAGATCTTGAAGCACAGATGTATAATGTTCCAGAAGTACCTTTATCTCTCTTGATTACAGAGGGAGACTAGACAACAAACTCAAATGCAGACCATTGTGGTATAGAAGTCTGCACTGAACAGTGAACCCCGGTCCCTTGTAATAGCCATTGTAATAGTGATGGATCCCTGGTTCTGCTCTTCTGCTGCCCCAAAGACAACGTGAGAAATAGGAACCTGTGCTAGTCTTCCTGAACATCCCCATGCTTATCTTCCATCATCTTACAAATAAAATTCTCCTTTACTATTCAGAGACACAAGAACTACCAATTAGTAGTTTTTTTCTCATATGAGCTCATACGTCTCTGTATGCCTATGAATATAGCAGGAACTACAATTCTGCTTTCCACTGTCAAATTTAAAATAACAGTAATCATCATATTCTTTCTGTATCTGTCTTTAAATATGAAAGTCTTTCTGTGTCTGATTGGCTTATGGATGGCAAAAAACTATAGGTTATACTGTTTCTACACATAGGACAATAAACTCACTGTGCAGGTGTTTTTGTGTTGGCCCTATTTCTCTCTTAAATATTACCCAGTAACAGTTGCCTAAAAAGAAGGGCTATCACATGTGAAAATGCAGCTTTAACTAACATTCTAGATTTCCAAGGCAAAACCTGTCTAAACATGGTAAAAGAATCATGCTTCTAAGAATACAATTTCAATTTAAAAAAAAAAAAAATTAGGAATCCTTTCCTACAAAACCCAAAGTATTAGTTACATTAGGGAAAAATCTCATATCAGTTTAAAAAGTGTTCTGAAATTAATTCATTATGCTCTTGCTCTGGTGATCCCTCTTCATAAGCCTTCAAGTTAAGGGTATGTGTCTCTCTATAAAGCCAGAACACAGTATCCTAGGTGAGTTCATCAGTATGGCTAGCATAGGTTTGCTTAGGGTATAACAAAGGAAACACTTAAGCACACCAATAAATGCTTGGCTGTGCAGCTGGCAGGGACAAAATTTATACACTCCTTTAAAGACAGGAACAGGGAGATGTAGCAGCAGGTCTAAAATAATGACAGTTCCCCTGAATCATCATTATTCTGTACCTAACCCCTACCAGGAAGGGAAAAACAAAAAAATCAAATTCAGTATCTGCTGTCAGAATTCTCTGCATTGCTAAGCACTACAGATATCTTCCTAACACATGAAATTAGAGAAATAAGATTCATCTCCTGTGACCTAACAGAGCAAGAATGTAGAAAGTGTGCTTAAAAGCCACTGTTCGATTGCTTTGACTTTATAGATTAGCTGATACTTTCTAAAGATAAATATTAAGAAATACCATCCCCAAACTTACCTACTTTTAGGAACCTACAGAGATGCTGCCACATTATAACTGTAGTTATTATTTTTACTCTATTTTCTAAAAAGAATTTTCAGTTCTTATAACAAAATTCCTTTTAAAGAGAAATTGCAATGATAGCTTTCATGCAGGAAGCCCAGTATAATATTTATTTGTTACTGTTTTTTCATGTTGTCTCTTGAGAAGTTGATTGTGGATTGATTGTTGGACCCAGAATGCACTGCTTTGGTGGGGACAGCGGGGTCATTTTCATTTGCTCTTATCTACAGAGAAGGAAAAGACAATATGATATAATCTTTCAAAAGAAAATATCTGATTTGCAATTTGTCACTCAGAGAGGTAATAATGGAGAAAGAGTGCTAGGAGCTAGGAAGAATGATTATTGCTCCCTCACTGTATTGCTAGCCTTTAGTCCTCTGTGTTAGAAATGCTTTCTCCCATATGACAGAGGAAAACAAATAGGATGCTGCACTCTGATGCTGCTACTGATGGCCTGGATGAGGTTCACTGTGAGGTAGCTTTAAAGGAATGATACAATGAAATGTGGAAAAGCTAACTTCACCCCCCACCATTGCAGCTGTGTTCCTTTCCTCATATCAATTAGCACTAAGAACAAAGCCATTTTATGTTAGGTGTGAACTGGGGCTTTATATCCATCTATTGGGAAATAATTTCTGAAACTAGCTGATCTCATTGTTGGTACACATATGCACCCACAAAGTCAGCCTGGATTTCGTCATGCTTGCTGCCACCCACTGTTCCCCTGATCCATATTAATCAACTCCCCTGCTGTAGCAGACGATATTTCAGCTGCAGTTGGCATACACCAGCATCATGTCTCAGTTGTGCTTGCTGAAGGTTTTACCTAGTTCTCTTACTTTTTCCTGAAGCATTTCTTCTGCTTGTTAAACAGCTAAAGAGTGAGGTGTTGTTGCCTAGTCTTTCTCCCCAGATGCCTTATCCCAACCATATGTTGCACTGCACTGAGCCTTGCTATGTTCTTCTGACAGACAGTTCAACTCACTAAGCCAACAGAAAACTAACCCAGAAAAAGGAAGCTAACTGTTTTCTGCTGGCTTAGGAAATAATCAGCTCACAGAAAGATCTACAGTGCACCAGGGCATACACAGGAGAGGGAGTGTCACTAACCAAGCTGTGCGCTGTGGACACTGGAGAGGAGGGAAGGGGAGATGCCAGGAGTTATTCCCTGTTAGCAGCACTGAGCCTTACAGCACCTTAACCATCCATTAGACCACTGCTGACATTGACTGCAACACCTCTATTTCATGAAGCCAGTTGTCCTTGCAAAACAGATCTATCAATCAGCTTAACCCAAACAGCATAACTGGTGGAGAGTTAGTTATTGTCTGTAACACAGGGACACTAAAGAACTTAATTATTCACATCAAGCTGGTTTTGTTTGTTTTTCCTTCTATAAATCTGCAAGCCAAACATTTATGTTTTGTTTGTACCCCTGGTCTTAACTGAACTCAGGTTTTCTATGGGCCTTCATACCCATGCCTCAGTCTAGCAGTTAAACTTCATTTGCTTCTCTCAGCTGAACTTTTTCAATGAGGCTCCAATCAGAAAGATGTTCTCTATACCTGGGCTGCCACGTATTTTCATGAAATTTAAAGATACCAAGACAACTAATCTTCTGAAAGGGCTTATTTCAGAAAAGCCCGTCACAAGCTAGATGGCCTGCTGCACTTCTGTTTTCTTGAAGTTTCAGAGAAGCATTAAGTAAAGTAGTTTTCACTAATCAAAAGAGACTGTTACCTGCAAGAGCCAAAACATTATTTTGCTGTGACAGATGTTCCTGAGACGACGCCTGTATACAGTTCTCTCTTGACAGGAACAGGCTGACAGACCTGCAATAAAATATTTCAAATCTTTCACTATTATTTGTCTTCCCCTTGCAATTGCTAATTGGACACAATTAAAATAGCAGTCCTATGATAACCCAGCTTGCATCCCAACAACTTCATCAAACCTCTCTCTTGAAAATGTCCCTTACACTGGGATTAAACTGTTCAGTTGCCAGCTTTCATTGGGATTTGGGTGGCTCAATCTGTTCAGCACTGTAAAAAAGCAATTCTAAACCCATTTTTTTAAAGAAGCAACTGACCATGTTCAACCTCATTTTACGGATGCTTCTCCCTTCCTTACTCCAAACAGATCTTGGAGTGGCAAAACCTCAGAAATTATGGCACATAAATAATCAGGATACGCTAAACCACAATCATAAATCAGTTAATCTGGTTGCTTCTGTATATTTTTTTCAATCTTGACTCGGATACCTCAGGATATCCCAGGAGAGAACAGGTACGGAGAAAACACACCTGATCTTCTCTCCAGAACAGCTGACTCACTGCGTGTTCAAGCTATAAACTTGTTCTTTGTTAATCACATTTTTCAGTGATGCTCTTAATACAGGTAAGAGGGGTTAATGAACATCAGTGAAAGAAAGCAAATCCTGCCTTGTGTGAGTATCTAATATCCACCATCCCAACTGCTGGCTACAGCAGGAGGTTGAGTTGGTTGAAAAATCACTTCTGAAGACATGCTGCTCTTGATATTTTGGTTAAGGGAAAAGTTTCTCTACCTTTGATGAGAAATGAAAACCGCCACATTCACTGAAGTCTTTCAGGATTCTGTAATTATCAAATTTCATATAAATTTAGTTTATTTTTGATACTAACCTTCCTCTAACATGGTATATAAGGCTTTAGCAGAGACACCAGGATCTGGAGTCACTAAAACTCAGCTATGCTTGAGGAAGCACCTAATTATAATTTAATAACTGCAACATATTCTCTTACATGAAAAGGAATGCCCCAAGTTTTTGCTGGTGTAATGCTAGTGCAAATCTGTTTTCAATAGCTAGTTTCTATCTATTACCATTACCTGGCATTTATTTTGCATTAAAAGTCAAAGGGATCAGCATTGCACAACAAAGAAAACGCTATAGTAATAAGCAGTCCTCATTAACAAAGTACTAAATAGCTTCAGTGTCCAGTGGATTAAATAGAATCACAGGCACATGCAACTTTGTGCAATGAATCATATTCTGCTGTAGACAGATCCAAAGGACTATGATTTCTAAGAGGAACATTGCAAAGAGAATCTACGTAGATTAAAAATGTAGAATGAGTCTACTGTAGGTGAGCAGCTCTCAATATTTAGCCTGTGAGAGCATCTTATCTGCAGCTGGCCATGGAACTAGATGACCTTTGGAGCAATTGTTACAATTCATTTACTTGTACATTGGAAAGGGAAGATCTTTTCCCTGGACACATTCACAGTTAGAACTACTGATTCACTTTTCTACTAGGCTGGGGAAGTCCAGATACAGGTTATTTTCTTTACCCTTCCTTTCCCCTAAAAACATTAACCTTTGTTCACATTGAAAAGGTGAACAGAATATATAAAATTTGTGGACAGATTTAAATAAGGAATCTGGTTTCAAAATAAAAAGCAAAGTAGAAACAGCATATTTAGGTGCTAACGTAACACAAGTGAAAATATCTCTAGTTTATCTAATTTACACTGACTTGTACTGGTACCAAACAATGCAATATTCTGTTTTCTGTTCTTATTCCCAGGGAAAAACTGTGTGTGCTCATGAGAGGACTTTCCTGCTTATCCAGTGTATTATGTGTATCGACTTGCAGGCAACACACTAGCTCCTGTGAAAGTGTGGTCTTCGGAGGAAAGGCTCACTCAGTCACTTTTACATGCCTTTCTCAATCCATCAAGACAACAGCAGTAAGAAATATACAGAATTATCTTGGAAGAATTTCAGTGGACCACACTTCACATGGATGCTAGTCTGATTCAACTTTCAGATCCTGCAGTGAATCCCAGTGATTCAGGTTGTGATTTTAAAATGTACTTTGAGTGGTTTTGAAAATCCTACTCACAGTAAGCAACACTAAGTACGCAAAAGCATTCTTCTTGAATGCTTGCATGGTAAATAGGCACTGAAAATTCAGTCTGCGTGTATTTGCAATATTTCTCTTTCAATAAAAAAAAAAAAAAAAAAAAAGAACAAGAACTTGAACAGAGATATCTTTCTTGGTCTAGTAGCACATTTTGCAGATGTTCAGCTTTTAATGCTTTCTTTCTGGAACAGAGCCAAATGTTCAATATTCTGCAGGGTTTATCTCCAAATATCTGATCCATGAAAGAGTTAGAAAATTACTGATTTCTTCCTCGGTGTCAGATTTCTTCCTGTATAGGATATTAAGCCACTCTGATTTTTAGTGAAATCAGTGATGAAACATAGCAGTTAGTCAGATTACTCACCCACTCAAAAGTGGAGCAAAACTTTGTCTGCTTTTATTGCAAGTTGGACATGTTTATTTTAAAAAGTACCCAAGCTTAGTCTATGAGCTGTACAGACTACTCTAAGGGCAGGAACTAGTCTATGATATTTTTCTGTAAGATAAAGAGCAATAAAAATTGAGTCCTTAGTTTAATTTCCTCCCACCTTAGCAGATTTTGATTAGTAAGGGAAATTACTGTTGAATCCCCAATCCTTTCTTCCCAAGAGCTAGTTATCCTCATGTTGTACAAAGCATTACAGAGATTTATTAGTTTAATTAACCTGCTCCCGCTGCTTGACTCGTTCGTAGACATATGGAGGGAATGGTGGACGGGAGATGTATTTGCCTTCTCCTGCTGTGACATTGAAAGCTCCACCTTCATAAACCACTTTGCCTCTTGAAACTGTCGCAACTGGGACACCATGGCAGACCATTCCTTCAAAGATATTGAAGTTGTTGGCCTGGTGATGTGTCTTTGCAGATATTGTCCTGTGTTTACAAAACAAAACAACACCCCAAATTACTATGATCCTTGAATTTTACTTAATTATAAATTTTTTAAGAAATTGATAAAGAAAATTTAGCAGCATTATTAACCACGACATTGTACAGTACATCAAAAGCTGTAAAAATAGGATAGAGAAACAACATTTCACTGAACAATAATTGCATTTCAAAAAAATGAAGAAGGAGTCAAAAGGACAGAACTTTGCAGACTTGAAATGCAAAATTTTCCACTAGAAAGAGATTAGTGGAAAAAAATCAGGTTGCAATATTTTATTTGGATAGCATGATTTCATTCTTCCTTGTCAAGCAAATATCTGTGTATGCTAAGGTCAGGAAAAGCTCTGACCTTTTAGCTAGAACGGCTTGCAATTTCAAGTTTGAAAAGTACAGCTGCAAAGTTTCAAAGATTGAGACTCACGAATAATACAAAAATTATTTCACTGGAAAGTCAGTAGACGGTAATGTATTTGGTAACTCTTCATGTGGGTTGGATTGATCCAGTGACTGACAGCCCCAATATCTCAATGCTGCTAAATAATAATGACAACAACAAATTTCCACATACCTTTCCTCCAAGGGTATTAAGCAAATGATAGACCTCAACATTACTTATTTGAGCTATGGTATTATCTCTTTGTTTATGCATAGACCTCATTCTTTATGATCACCATTTTTCTAGCCAATTTCTCCAACCCTAACTAGTTACATTAAAGGCAGAGCCAGTGCTAGAGGTGACATTAGCATCTGGAAGGGCAGGCTGTGTTTACTTCATTATCTATTTTCCCTACTGAGCTATTTACTGTCTACTGTGTCTAAAATGATGCACAAGATTTTGAATTTTAGTTAATTATTTTATTAACTTCCTGTTTCTGAGTTGTTGTTTGTTTTGTTTTGTTTTGTTTTGTTTTAATTTTCAGACTTTAGATTTTCATTGTAATCTGTAATTTCTGAAAGGAAGAAAGCTTCATGCTTTTGGCTAGTGGTCAGAATTTTCCAGAATGGGTGCTCACACAGTGAAAAGCCTATCATGCATATATAGCATTAACATTATTCCAGAGACTACATCTTTTGCAAAAGAATTATCAAAGTCAAAAGTAATGTGAAATATTAATAGATTTAAATATTGATCTATTTGGAGATTAATTTTCTAAAACTTCAGTTAACATCCTTATCAAAATGAGAAAACCAAAAAAAAATCTGTATCTTTCTTGAAACATAGGTATTTTCAAAAGCAATCACATATCAAATATTTCAAATGATTACTTATACAGAGGAAAAATTAATTTATGGATGGATATTTATTTTTCCTTTCATATTGTTCTGTTGAAGTAAGAGAAATTGGTTCTGCTAAGGGCTACATTTAAATCTTGGTAGCAACTGACTTTTCAAGGGCTGTATATATAGAAGTACTGTCTATGACCAGTCTTCCCATAGGAATAAAAACTCTTCCTTGTTCAGCACACCTTGAATAGAAAACTTCTGCATGCCTTCTCACCAGTATCAGCATCATGTAAATTCACAGCGGAAAGTGTGAGCAATAGAAGTCAGACCTCGTGTATTCACCAGTCCTATGAATACTGTCAAACAACTTTATCCATGGGTGTTATAATAGCACTACAAAGAGTTTGTGAACATATTCCTCTAGCTTACCACATTACCCTTATAGGTCCAATTGCTAGAGCAGTAAGTAAGAACAACTAATATAGTTATCTTTCACATTCTCTGGGTATACATCATATCTATTTGCACAATAGCATTGAGACACAACAAGAAAAATGGAAAAGGTAATTTGAGCAAGCAAACAGAAAAATAAGCAAAAACCTTCAAATCAACATGTGAGCTGTTTCAATGTGCTAGAGCAGGATTGCTAGAGGCAAACACATCTCAGAGGTAAGTATGTCCTTCATAAAAAATACAAAATGAATGGAAGTTAGCACATTTAAAAGTAATATCCATTGGTACAGATAAACCTTACAATACAAAAAACCCACATTTCTCAGAGCTTGTCTCAACAACAAACTTATATAGAAGTTCATTTATAACTTTTTGGTTGAAACAAGCCTTAGATCATGGTGCCCTTTCTGGAAGGTGAAGCACATTCTCCCTGACAGAGATAATCAAAATTTGTCTGTGATTTAACCTTTTGATGGTATCGATGGCAGTGAAAGGTTCAGGCAGCAAGTGAGCAATCAATTAAAACAGAACTAGCCGGTATGCTTGGGTCTGAAGCTCACAACACAGCAACCTTATGCAACAGACTGTTTACTGCTGTATCAGCCACTTCAGTATCAGACAGCTTGCCAGGAATCTCAGTGAAATTCCAATGTTTGCTCTGAATGTCTGAACACTATTGACCACTCGGCTAATGGCAAGAATGGCTTTAACCTACTTATAATCCAAAAAAACAGGAATGCCACTGTAGTGAAGTGTAATCTAACAGCTGTCTGCAGCATCCTAAGTGAAGCCTGACATAAGGGATTACTCAGCATGAGAGAGCAGATTCTGACTCCAGGCGTCAAAAGCCTGTATCGGATATTTTTAGTGAAATTTGTAAAATTCTCTAATGCTGGTTATAAATTACAGTGGTTCTTGTTTCAAGCAACTCTTTCTCAAATAGAAACTGAGATCAGAATGATTACTTCAACATTTAAAAGAACATTCTCCTATACAAAGAGGATACTGCAAAGTCATAAGGCCCTGTTTTGTTCCTACTTACATTGGTGTTTCCATGTCATTCACTTCAGCTGCTTTCAATACACCTCTCTTGCAAAGAGTTTTTACGGTGTCGATATAAACATTGACATTCCCCTAGTACCAAAGAGGAAGACATGCTTCTGAAATTGTTTTTTTTTTCAACGCAGTGCTTCTCTTCAACTAATTTTCAGTCAAATAGCAACTATTTTAGTCTGAGAGCTATTACCAGATTTTCTCTGACTGTGTGAGGATTCAATGACTAGTAATGCTGTATTTATTTATGCTCTATGTGAGAATGGGTTTTATTGCCACTCCTAGAATATTATATCTAAATAAACTATAAAATGAAGTTTGAAATTTAGAAAAGAGCATCAGATTAGACTAATACAGAAAGCTGTAGGGTGAAATTCAAGACTGTACAGGTGGTCAGGAAAAAAGTTATGCCCTGAGGCTTTGTTAAGAAGTTAGAGGTACCAGTTTTCATTCAAGTCAAACTCAACTCAGGAGCATCATAAACATGTCTACTCCTCAGTCAGAGCCTGAAATACTAAATAGTGAGTTACAGTCAGGCAGAGGGGAACTGGATGAAGAGAAACCATTAGACATTAGAGTGATCTTCTACCCCTCATAATGCACAGGACATGAAGGAAGCTACATCAGCCGAGTGAAGGTGGATCTGTTGGACAAGAGTGAGCAGTAGTACTTAAACTGCTGTGAGGATTATCACTTTAATTTTCAAGGTGGGCATAAGAAAATAAAGAATTTAATTACTTTTGATGGAAACTGGATGCATACCTCACAGTTTTCTTTTAAAATTCCAGGTAGAGGAATATGAAGGAATTCTGTAGTCAATAGCCCTTAGGCAAGAGTAGCTGATGAACAGTTCAATAAAGGGCATGGACACCTATCTTATAATTACTTAACTAATTAATTTAAAACATAGTAATAAAGGCAGCTAAAATTATCTGAGTACATTGCTGAAAACAACTGCTTTGTTGACAGCTGCCATAGAAAATCCACTTATGTAAGAGGGAGTATTTGAGCTGTAAGCAACTTGTCTCAGTGCTTACAGTGCAGGATCTCTAAGCTTTTTGGAGATGGGAGTAGGTGAGAAATGCCAGTTTGCCTTTGCAAGCTGCCTCTTCACATCACTTTCAGATGCCTTTGAACTCTCCATATTGTTAACCTGCTTTTCTAAAATCTAGAAAAAAATAAATAGAATGTTCACCTTTCTGTGCTGTCTATTCATTTATATTGATAATTATATTGAACTTCGTCAATGTTAGAGTCGGTTTTATTAAAAAGAAAAGCAAGGGTGGGAAAAAAAAGAGAGGAAAAAGAAGAAAGTTTTATAATGCTACCTCTAAGCCTATAATGTAGATCAAAAACCCCATGGCCTATTTTATATTAAGGAATTGCAGTAACTGCACATGCATATATATGCAGGCAACTATTAGTGAAGTTGTATTCCTAGTCTCTTTAAAAATATCTTTAAATAATCATTACCTTTAAGTAGCCACATGAAGTGAGGAGATTTGTAGATAAAATAACAGATTCAAGGCGAGTTAGGAAGTTAATGTTTGGGAGCTTCAGGTCAAAGTGTCTTATCTGAGGGATGGGATCTTTATTTCATGAAATCGTATCTCCTAGAATTTGTCATTTGAAGATGGGTAAAAAATGACAACAAAATTATTTTTCTGATTATGGTAACTCATTTGTCAACAATACCATCCATCTGGTCCTATCAATCACTCTAAGTTGCTATCAGATGGAAGTGAAAATTGTCAAACTGTATAATGGGCAGGAGGGAAAGAGTAACGAGAAATTAAGCTTGCAGAAAAGCGTCAAAAGAGAGGAAAATACGTATTAGTCTATTCAATGACTAAAGAAAATATGGAAGTGATTACCAGGGAGAAAAAGGCAAGGTTATATGAGGAGAAAATAAGGACAATTTAATTTTTTGGGGTAACATTTGTAAGATTCTGTTCTCTAAAGAGAGTGGCTGACATTTTGCGAGACAGCAAGTTACTAAGGAAACGTACATCGTGCTCTTGGAAAGGCTTATTTTGTTACAGTTCACAGAACCACAGAGTCGGTGAGGTTGGAAAGCATCTCTGGAGATCATCTATTCCAATCTTTCTGCTCTGATCAGGGTTAGCAAAGTAGATTTCTCAGGGTTGTGTCCAATCTGGTTACAAGTACCTCCAAAGATGGAGACTCCACTATTTCTTTGGACAACCTGTGCAGTGTTTGATCATCCTCACAGCAAAAAAGTTATTTCTTACGTTTAAATGGAATTGTCTGTATTTTAATTTGTGCCTATTGTTTCTTTCTCCATGTCTCCTTAATTTGAGATAACAGGCCTTTGACAGGAACTCTGATTCTAGTGAATTAATGTGCATTCATGCATGCACACACTTGCACTTGTGCAAAAGAATATGGGGCTATTGAAAATGCCAGAATGTACTTGTCCCATGCATATATTTGTATGTGACATTATTTCATTTTGCCTCATTGTGTCTAGATGCTGTTATCCATATAACCAGTATTCAAAATTATACTCATTCATCAAAAGAGTAAGACATTTTCAGTGTTATTTATATTAATCGTCTGCTAACATCTTGGTTTCTTCTTCTTTCATGTTACAAAATATAGGCAATTGCTTGGGAGAGTGCTTAAATGTTGTAACTTGTCCCCACTTAAGCCTCTGAGCCTGAAGACTTGACTACAAACGTGATAGACATAGGCTGCAGATTTTGGTTCTAACAAATGCAAAAGGTTTATCCATGAATATATCTACATACAAACAAAGGCATTTGAGGGCTGTACTGGGTCTGGCTGAACTGGAATCGGTTTTCCCCCATAGCAGCCCTCACGGTGCTGTGGTTTATGCTGGAGCTGGCAGGGTGTTGGTAGCACCCTGGTGTTGTGGCTGCTGCTGAGCAGTGCTTACACAGCACCAAGGCTCCTTCTGACATTTCCCCCCCCACAGTGGGACGGAGTGGGCAAGATCTTGGGAGGGGACACAGCCAGGACAGCTGACCCAAACCGACCAAAGGGATATTCCATACCATGTGACATCTGCTCAGTATAAAGCTGGGAGAAAGGAGGAAGGGAGTGGGGGCACCCTTGGTCCTCCGAGGCAACCACTACGGGTATTGGAGCCCTGCTCCTGAGAAGGGCCGACATCGCCTGTCCATGGGAAATAGAGAATAAGTCTGTTTGCTTTTGCTTCCGCGCGTGGACTTTTGCTTCGCTTTGCTTATATTAAAACTGCTTTTGTTTCACCCACTAGGGTTAGTTTATCTTCTTTACCCTGTTGAGAAAACAAAGGGAAAAGGGGGGGGGGGGGGGGGGGGGGAAGTGATAGAGCGACTTGGTGGATACCTGGCATTTAGCCAGAGTCAAACCATCACAAGGGCACATATGCCAGCAGACTGGGGCAGTCTGACTTCTCACTAGTTTGTGACCGGTGACTGTTTCCCCTAAAATGCATAAACAACAGTGGAAATGGGCTAGAAACCCTGTTGTTCCCAGTCATGTCATAGCAGGTAGATTACAGAGTAACATGTCCTCTTCCTCCCTCTCCTCCTCTCCTCGGGACTCTGCTAATCAGGGACACGGCTCCAGCAGCTGTGTGCTTGGGCATGCAGCCATCACTGCTGTGATCCGGGTTGAGCCCAGCTCCATTGGGCACATGTGGGGCACACACTGGGCCTGCCAAAGAAGCCACTCCAGCAGAGCCCAAGGAGGATGAGGCTAGAGACTCCTACGTGCACAGCCAGCTCTGCCTCTGCATTCAGAACTAGCTTACTTTTAGGCTATATTTAGTGAGTGGAAAAAACCCAGTGCATGAGGCTTCCCAGACTGCATGTCGCTATAATGAAATGGCTGGACTTAGAAAGTTAAACTTCATTTGAGGCAGGTTTTTTATACTTACAGGTGTTTGATGTTGCCTATGGGGCCTGATCCAGGGCTTATTTGCAAAGCTCTGGCAGGCCACAGTGAGTTTATTGAGCCCTAATATCTGCCAGGAGCTGAATGTCTCTTACGAGATCTTTAGTACCTTCTGCCCCTACTTTACAAGGGATGCTTAGCTCTTTCCATGGCCTGAATTGGGTACTGCAGTATTTAGGTTACTTGCTGAGCATTTCTGAAACGAGCCCTAGTGATTTTGTATTGCTTGCTTTAAAATAGCTAAAGGCATCAGCTATAGAGGACACCGGCTTGCTGACAGGTGACATTCCCTTTTCCTTGCTTACTCTGCCCTCTCATTCTGGAACAATCTTTACAGTTGCTTTTGTTTCACAGACTTGGGGCTGTTACATTATTTGTGTACAGCTGAAAGAAGTCAGTGAACATGCTTGATCAAAGCACAGATTAAAATAAAACGGTACATTGAGTAGACATTTGCTGCCTACATGAATTTTTCCAAGGAGTTCTCACAAAACAATCCTGTGTGCACAGGCTGTACTTGGGATGCTGAGGGTGTTGAGGTCTGCAAGATAATGTTTGGTAGCACATGGCTGCAATAAACCAACAGGTCCCTTTGGTATTTGTGTGTTCTTTAATGAATATGCAATGAGTATAAGGAAGCTAAGAAATAGACCTAACCTGGCAGAACTCATAACCCATCTTTTCTAATGCAGTTTCTAACTAATTTATAAATTTAATGCCTTTCTTCCCAATAATGCTTGCTTTCATGCAGACCCGCTACAACCAGTATTTAGAAACTTTTAAATACAGCAGCAAATCTGATAACTGTTCATATATTTTCTGCAGAAATTACCAGAAAATGCTGCAGAAATAGGCCAGTCAGCTAAGCTGACCAGTAGAAAGTAGCTGAAAGCTGGAAGTGGAACCTTGAATTGCAATTGCTCCCAGCTTGCAGAGCCGTCACGTTGAATTCATTAGGTTTTTGAAACCAAGAAAAGAGAAAAGCCTGAATGCCCAGATAGCACC
Organism: Athene noctua; assembly: GCF_965140245.1. Classification (NCBI taxonomy): domain Eukaryota; kingdom Metazoa; phylum Chordata; class Aves; order Strigiformes; family Strigidae; genus Athene; species Athene noctua. Next base: position 22,361,432 of record NC_134038.1, on the reverse strand, counting down.
CAGCATGTTGCTGTTGTGCAATGAAGTGGGAGGGGAAATGCAGCCCATTTCGTAGGGATATAAGTTTTTGTATTTTGATGGGCTTCACTACCTTTCAGAATAACTTCAGAATCTTCCCTATAAATTTCCTCTGACAGATTGTGATAATACCAGTTCCTCACAGCAATACTTCAGCAATTGTCTAACTCTTTAGGCTAGTATCAGCCACTATTTTAAGATTACAGCAACGCAGCCTCAAATCAGAACTGGAAAACTCTATTTTCCTCTTACAAAATTTAGATTTACAAACAAGGAAAAAAGTCATGCTCAAAAGAGGAAGAACTTAGCCAGAAAGAGGAACAAGCCTATTGTGAAATTGAAAATCACTCCCAAGTCAACAAAGTACATGAGGCTGCACCTTGTGTAATATCTTAAATGTTTGAAGTCCATTAGCTAGATCTTTTTTTTTTTTCTGCTGGGCTGTTTGTGCCCTCTTCAGGATTTGCAGTGAAATGAATAGACAAGCACTAGTGAGATTTATTAATACTTATCCGTATAGTTCACACAATTGTACCTGCAGAGAGGCTTGTTCCCAGCAAAGCCAAAGGGGTAAACAGTGGGAACAGTACCAGATCAGGAGAAGAGCATTGCCTGAACTTAAAATCAGCTTGCTTAGTAAGAATGTACAGTTCAATGTTTGAAAAAATACTTGATGAAAAACTGCACCTTCACAGCTGCAGTGGGCAAAAAAGCAATTAGAGCACTCAGGGGAGAGTGAAGGGAAGAAGAAGGAATGTTTGGAAGGCTAAAGGATAATTACAGGAGCTGACAAAGCACCTTGAGAACAATGTCAGAACTCTGCTATCCTTCTAGATTTATGTGTTCCCAGGCAGAGCAGAAGTGAGCTCAGAAAAGAATCCTTTAGGGTTTTTTTTAATCAGAGTTCATAGCTCCACTGTCCTGAAATAGCTCATTGCTAGTATCTCAAAATACGCTTGCTCAACATGCCAGAAGGCATAATGCACATGAAAATCTCTCTGACCCAGCGCTGAGCAGGCCTCTATGTTTATTTGGGCTGACGCTCCTGAAACTTCTTTTGCTGGTGCTGCCAGTTTTTTATAGGACTTCTGAATAGCAACCTCCATGTCTTCAAGCTTTGCCGCTTAAAACACAGAATGCTTGTTCTCTTACGCTCACATGATTTTGGTACTCATTAGTATAATAAAATGAGGGAGAATATAAAAAATTCAAAAACCAGAAAACTGGTCAAGAAAATTTTGTATAAGGAAAAGCTAGGATTAGGGCTTTTTTTCCTCCATTTGGTTTTCAAAATCAGATTTCCCAGTTATGTTTCAAAACTTACTTCTACCATGAGGGGAGTCTGCAACTCTTTTTTTAAAAAACCAAAGGCTGAAAATCTAATGTCATCGGAGTTACAACAGTTTGGGCTTTAGGGACACCAAACACTGTGATAACCTTGATGAAAACTGGCCATACTGTCAACATGCCCAACACCCCACAAAGCTCATCTAGGGTTAGTGATTGCTATCTTCTATGGATTTACTATTTGGATGACAGTGATGAAGAGATTTCAAGGAGGGTAAACATGTGCCATCAGCACAGTTGTATGCTCACACTGCTCACAAGATGAAAGCACCAGCCCAGCACACCTCCTGACCTGATGTTGCTGTTGTGTGCAGGGCTTCATGGGGGCAGACTTGACGATTAAAGTGCCTGCAGATTTAAACTAACCTGCTCAGCAGTTGAGCAGCAGGATGCACACACACTGCCCATAGGCATCTCAGCTGAGAAAGGCAACTCCCCAGGTAAGCTGGCTGTGTGACAGCCGGCTGCCAGACCATTTCCAGGCAGTTAAAAAAGACCAGGTTGGGCACAAGAGCCAGAGCAAGACTCAAGATGTTTAATCCCTGAGATAGTTATAGTGGCCTGAGTATGGAGCTGGCTGATGGTGTGAATATGCCTGAAGACTGGAATCAGCTGTAATGCACAATATGCTGTGTGAGTTGAAGCTCCTAAAAAGACACTGCATACCCTTCGTAGCCAAAATGCACCATGGCATCAAGTCATGCAGAGTGAGATATCAGCACACCTCTTACACATCTGCTGTTGGTGTGGCAAGCTCTACTCTAGCAGACTTATTGTGCACAAAATCAGAAAACTTCTTAAATAAAAGCATAAGCCTGCACAGCTTGAGCTTTAGAACTAAACTCACTCCTGGCTCTATCATTATATTTGCTCTATCAGCTAGGGAGAAGACATTAGGGAGGCAAGACCCCACACTTTCACCACCCATCCTGACCACCTTTGTATATGTTTAAAGTAGCTGTAAATAAAAACAGAAGCTTGTAATGGGTCATCGTGCAGGAAGGATTCTCTCCCTGCTCTTTGCAGTGGGAGGAAGCTAAACATACTCCAGCACTTAACAGAGTTACTCTAAAATCCCAAAGTGTTTATTTTTAGTCTTAAGATACCAAACCCTGGTAGCATAATGTACAGTCCTTGTTATTTTTTCACTTTGTCAGCATCCAGGAGAGTTTTTTTAAATCCATCTGGAGATCAAAGATCTCTGCTTACATACACCATTGTAGGAGACAAATAACCTGTAAATAATTCACGTGAAGTGTGGTTGGAAAACGCCATAACCTCAGCCCAAAGGCTTATTGTACAGAGAATATGAGATTATTTTTTCCTGCAGAGAAACTGGATAGAAAGAAATAACTATCCATACATACCTTGTAGCTTTAGGATCCCAAATTACGATGTCAGCATCAGAATCCACAGCAATTCTCCCCTTCTTTGGGTAAAGGTTAAAGATTTTTGCGGCATTTGTGCTGGTAACAGCTACAAATCTGTTTTCATCCATTTTCCCACTGTACTGCAGAAGAGTACGCGAAAGCAAACTCATTACTTTTTTAAACAAGGAATGAAAAAAACGTTCCTGTTGTTTGAAAGGCTAAGATGGGTGACAGCTCTCTACCAACATCACATCAATATTTATTTAAAATGTATACTGAAGAGTTTAAAAGAAATAAAAATGACTTTGTCTCAGATTCACATATGTACATTCACTGAAAATGATAACTTTATCTTACTTTATCCCACAACAAAGGGAAAAAAATGACAACTTTATAGCCCAATGCTCTGTAGATCCAGTCCCAAGTCAACTGAAGTAAAATTTTTTAGCTGGTTTTGAATCTGTAGTCCTACTCAGCAGTTTCCAGAAGGTTTGACATCTCTCAAGTATCTAGGCTTTGGAAAATGGTGAGACAGTATTAAGAAGAGCCTAGAAGATGATAAAAGAGAGGCAAGGCACAGTGTGTAATATAGGAAAGGTGATTTGCAAATCTCTTCAGCAATAACACAGAGGATAGTACTGTTCAGTACATGTTTGAGATCAAGTAGTACAAGAATCAGATTTGCTGATGTGACACATCAGCAAAATGGCAAATAATAATGGATATACATATATCTTAGGATGTCCACTGCTACACGACTGATTTAATCCAGCCTCTGTGACTGTTGTTTGCTCGGAAAGCCAGCTATACTGGCAGTAATGTTGTACATAGGTCAGTCTAGGAATCAGAATGTCATAAAAACATATCTGTATAGTGGCTTGTGAGCAATCATCTGAGAAGCATAATGAAAGTGGTGAAAACTGCTCTTCTAAATAATGGTGTACGGAAAAGGAGGGAAGCTTTCCAGACAAACTCACAGCTGTGTAATATTTTACAAGAAAAGAGAATATATTACTGATTAAAGAACCTTTAGAAAAATTATCTTGCCCAAGAGGATACACTGTTCAAAACTGCACAGATGGACATATTCATGTCTCACTTTCATACTAACCACAAGATAGATTATATTCCAGTTTACACCATAAATAATTCACTAGATCTATGCCACAGGTGGATATAGGCAGAAGTCTGCTTTGTACATGCCAGCTGGAGCTGAATCCCAAATAGACGTAAACGAGAGATATTCTGAACCCCATCCTTACTAAGTGTGTGAGGTAAATTAATTCTACTGTGAAAAATAAATATGCTTTGTATTGCATTATCAACAAGACTTTACTACTGCAAAAGGATTTATTATTAATTAGAAAGTTAAACTAGAGCCTCTGGAATTTAACAGTATTAGACAGAGCAATTGTAACATCCAGTAAGCAGCAGATCACTCACCAGACTGCCCTACCTCCCTCCCTCATCAGACTACCCCATATCGAAAAAGCCTGGCCACTAGCTTTCATATTTATATTTGTTTAGAGCCTGAAGTGCATTGTTCTTAGAAACACTGAGCATTCTTGTGTTGGCACTGAGAATCTGGTCAATGGCATTTGAAGGTGCATCTCATCATGTCACAGGACTGAGCCATACATTAGAGAAGCATTTCTTATCTCTAGGTTGTTTCCTCCAGCTGAAAACACACAGTAGAAGTTGACAAGCACACACCCAGTGCAGAAGTTCCTCCAACAGCTAAGTTTGAGAGAAATCAAAAAGAAAAAAAAATATAGAACTGACCAAGTCAAAACTGTATGCATCTCTTTCCTTTCACTCTCCTTTTATCTGTCGAAAAAAATGCTGCAAGTAAATGTACTGTGTGCTACTGCTGAAACAATAGTGGTCCTTTGCTGCTAAACGATTGAAGTGATTAGTGCTACATTTTAAGCACTAAGAATCTTCTTCTATCTCCCAGGACAATACAGTGAGAGCTAGTAAAGACTCTGTTGTATGATCAAAGGAGTTATCTTATGATAAATACACTTGATAAAACTGGAAACTTGATAACTGCTGAGAGATAACATTTTGATGGAGAAATCAATTACCTCCATGTTCAGACATCTTGATATACTTACAACGCCTTTTTCCCATATGACTGACATCCTGTCTTCCACACCATTCACTCCATTAGGAATTTTTGTGAAGTCATCCTTCCCCAGAGCTTTCTGGCATATGTCAAAGGTGCAATTGTCAGTCCCTGTCACAGATAGGTCATCACTAAGGAGAAACAAATTTCATTATGAATCAGAGCATGTACCAGACAGTACCACACTGGAAAATCTCTTGCAAGTCTGGGTAGATCTGGCCATCTGTCCTGCAAGGAAAAACTGGTATGCCCTGCTAGCCTGTCTTCAGTTCCATCCTCCAAGTGGAGCTCCACAGTAACAGCCAGTTCCCCTGTGAAGTAGTTTCCTCCTCAGAAAACCCCTCGGAAAAAATGAAGCACCAAAAATAACACTTCTACTTTGGATATGTCAAAGGTGTCTCACAAATTGAGGACTGTCCCACTTTGCCCAGAGCAAAGGGCTTGGCTCCATCCTCACTTAGGGTAATTTTAGACTGTGTAATTACATATACCTTGTGAAATTACTGTGGATCTGCACAACCATCAGCCAGTGTTCAGGCATACATTCACAGATGAGATTCACTCTTTGGTCAAATTCAACTCTTTTGTGGAGTTAAGCTTTATTAGTAACTAAATACCATCAAACCACAGATTTTGTTAACCGCAGGTATCTGAAGGATACTTCTGTTCCTACTTCCTTCTGAAGGTGATGTTATGAAGTGGACAACATATCTACCTTCAGAAGTCACTAAGCTTAGTTATTATGCAGCATGCAAATTTCAAGTGAAAAAGGAAGTTGACAATAAAACCCTGAACCCCTAGCTGTGACCCCACTTTTTATACATTTCCATCGACTTAAGCCTTACTGTCCCCCTTGGTCATGTTTCAATTTTTGTTGCAGTATTAACAAAGAAAGGGTTATTGATTAAAGTCAAATGGGGGCAGAAGGACACAGGAGTTCAGAGAAACAAAATCTGAACACTTTCTAACTTCTGTAAAAAAAATGTTTTTCACCTATGGTTTCACCTTCCATTTCTCTGTCCTGATAATGTACCATTCTGTGCTTAGAAAATCTCCAGGGCATCAACCTGTTAGTATATACTTCAGAAAGAATTTGTGGCATATTTGGGCATCAGCTGTCACTATTTGTTTATATGCTTACTTGGCCAGTAAGTTCATGAGGAAACCAGGAGTAGATGGATCTGGTCTCAGTGGAGGTCCCATGACATACGCTGCAGCATGAGCCCAGTCTTTATTCCAGTAGTTGGTGCCATCGGTGCCAAGACTAGCAGCAATAGGCTCCCCATAAACCACCTTTCCTGAAAAATGTAAACCAATAATATCATCATCAAACACATAAAATACATATCTTGTATTTCCTCTGTTCTGGATTATTTTGGTGGCAATGGATTTAAATTTGTATGAGTATTTCAAATTAAATACATCTAGAAAAACATAATAAACTAAGCTATAACACAGCATCTCTGTTCTGAATATTCTGCTGATGATCTCCCAATATATTTCCTCATAAAAACATTGCTTGGGCAAGTTTTTTAATTAAATTGCTGACAGATATATTATAATGGGTTTTACACGTTGTTTACCAGGCATATGATTGAGATTTCAAAAGGAACACAGTCCTCAGTTGCATTAATTATATTTCTTGGTAGCACCTGTTTGGTGTTCTAAAATTATTGACTAATAATATATACAGCATACAGATTTTGCAAGGTGGTGCTTTTAATTGTCAGGCTATAACTGTTCCAGAAAGAACAATATAGCACCAGATATAAATTAGAGTGTAAAAATATGTCCCAAATAAAAAAATTATAAATAATTCTAAAATTTATGTCCCAAATTTTAATCTTTAATTCTTTGTTGCACAGTATTCTAGATTTCTCAGAAGAGGACACCAACCCAGTGTGGCTGTTAGCCTTTGGACAGAGCTAACATTTTAATTATTTTTTCCTCCTAGGAAACAGGGGTTTGAAACTCATCAGAACAAAATGGGAGATGAAACAAGATGTTTCACTCACTGAGGAGGTGGTCCAGCCACTTTGTTGTTCTGTAGGTGACAGGTGGTAATGTCCCTGACTGTGATGCTCACCAGAGAAGCAGAGTCAGCTCGACCTCGCACACGCACTCATAGGCTGCTTGGTGCTGGTTAAAGGCAGCCTCTGCTGGATCCCAACAAGAGCTTTCTCCCTTCCCGGCTCCCTACAGACAGTGGGTCCCAGGTTTCACTCCAACCACAATTTTTATTAGAACTATCACTGCATTACCCCAGCAAGGGCTCAGCTGGTAATTGCTTGGTGATATAAGGCAGTGAGTGACCTTTCTTTGGCTTTCTGTGTGTAAGTCATACATTCATGGAAAACAACAAAGCAAACCTTTGAAGATTTCTCTCTGTATGTTAGATTCTGGTACTTCGGTGAGCTACCAGATTATAGCTGCTACACTAGCACAGGCAGCTACTGAGTAGTTAAATTATTTTCACAATATGTTTCCCACTGAAGTAGTGCCACTCCTTAAATCTTCTGTGCTAGACTAGCAAAAAGGTCTCATACCATTTAAACCTTGTAGTCCCAGTTATTTCCACAAGGTTTCAAGACTTGCTCTGACATTACTTTACTGTACATTTACTCCAAGTACTACATAGTATAACTTCTTCCACGACCTAAAGACTCTTTATTAGCATTGTTAATTTGCTATAACCACCCCAGCATGCTCTGACATGCTGAACATGCTTGTCTCATTGACACTTTCTCTTGAAGCATTCTAAGCTCCCAGTTGTGCTTATCTACATATATTACAGATTTACACTTGGGCTCAGAGGGAGACTGCTACAAGTTTTTAGATTTGAAATAATGACTTAAGAAGTTATCTACTGGTTTTTGCATCTTATTTTCAAAACTTGAAGACCTGAATATGAAGTCATCCATGGAAGTGATATGACAGGTCAGTGAATGAGGAGATTTGAGTCAGATTAGTTTTTTTATAATTCAGAGCTGCTGCAGAACTCAGGGGGATCTTGGCCTTCCCTGATCAATTCCAAACACAGTATTTGAGGGCAGGCCACCACAAACCTAGATATATACAGAAAATGTCCTGCATATATAACCAATCTTCGATATTTACCTATTAGACTTTTGAGAGAATTTTTATGAGCAAAGTCAGTAGAAAGGAGGGGAGGGGGAATTGTGGTGTGGTGTGTGTCTTTCCAACTATATATAAACAAGCTAAAGAAACTTCTGTCCACAGTAAACTTGAACTATGAATCATTAGGACATAGCTATAAATGATAAAAGTGAAAATGGTAGGAAGAGTAGATGTTTAGGTTCCATAAATAATTTTCTTATCTCAGTTTCACAACATAAAAATGAAAAGAAGTCTCCAAGCTCACAGTCATATATGTTGAGTTTGATTCTAATTCATGTACCAGGGCTGATGACAGGATTTCTGCAGTCAGAATTTGACCTGAGCTTCTCTCCTTGTTCACATAAGTGGGAAGGAGTACAAGCCATTTCCTCAAGTGATTTTGAATCTGAACATTGCAGCTTCAATGGACTTCATCTGGGCACTTCTGCTGACCGTGTAATTTCTTGCATTTCATTTGGACCGTGACTAGCCAGATTGAAGGGTACAATAACATCAAGATACTGCTTTAACTGAAATAACAAGGAAATTCTGCATTAAGGTTCTTCTACTTAATTGGCTTCTGCCTATAGGCATAAAAGTGGAAAAATTCAGTAATAAATCAGGTCTTTCCATTTGTTATGTTTTTCTGCATTCAGTAAAAACAGTAAGCAGAAAGTGTTCTGCTGTTTGCTATTTCTGACATTTCTGAGCTTCTGGGAAATAGCTGTGAATTTGGTGACTTCTTCATCAGTTGCCTAAACTGGCTGACTAGAGCTATTTTCACATAAATTACTTTATAACAAAGAAGAACAAGTTACTGCAATTTATTTTGCCACCTATGAGAACTCAAAAAGAACTATAAACTTGAAGACCACCAACTAACACAGGCTTGAAAAACTGGTCCCTGTGTGCTTATTCTAGTAAAAGTTTCAGAAGCACTTAAGATAGTCATATGGGGCAAAGATACTCACTGACCAGCTATGATCTGAAAGAAGTAGAACTGCATGCCAGGGTTTATTGAATCAGGCATAGCCTTGCATCAATTAGACTACTTTCAGTCTGGACCTAAGCTGTCCTGCATGAGACAGCTAAAAAGTTTGCATTTTTAGTTACACTCCTGTGCTCAGAATCAGTTTGAGAATGTGTATACCCAGAGCTGTGGACATGCCCTTCCTCTCACTAAGAGCAGACCTAACCCATGACTGATGGTAGGAGGTATCAACTTTATAAGTCTAAGCAAGCTTCTTGTAATCTAAGCAAATACATATTTTTGTATGCACTTTTTTAAAAAGGGAGAAACCTTTCTAAAAATTGACTTTTTAGTAAGATTCTGCTCTCCAGTTCTGATCTGCGCTAGAAAGTCTTATTTCCTTAGCTGTAACACCAGAGTTAAATAGGCAAATGGATATGATCTTTAGACTTTAGTACAGTTAGAATGAAAGCATTTTTAAGTGGGATGCAATGTAAATCACATACTGCTAAATCACATTTTATTAGCCTTGCTTCCTCACAGGCATTACTGGCTGAAAGAATGGGTGACAGGGCCACGTTAGTTTTCCCCAGTAAGTTCACATGAGATAGTCCTAAGAAGGAGAGGGAGCTGTGCTGCCTGCCACCAGCGCTCTACAGCCTTGCCTTCTCATTACACAGTAGCAGGAAGAGGATTCTCTGTCTTCCCACTCAAGGCAACAAGACTGTCAAGCACACAGAGATATCAGACCTCCCCTTCTGTGGAAGCAGACGGTTCCTCTACCTATTCTATCAAGATTCAATATCATGTTTTGCACAGGGGTGAAGAAACAGCCCACTGAGATGAACAAGAACAGTCCTCACAGAGAGGTGCTGTCTTTGACTCCCTCAGGTAGAGAACTGGTGAACCATTGCTTTTGACAAACAGGCTGGTAAGACCCAGAAAAAGATCAGAATAAGAGCATGAATTAACCTGTCCCTCCCCAACACAGTCACAATATGGAAATCTTGGGTTTCCTGTTGAATATTCTGTAGCACTGTAACTGTTACTGGTGTTCATGAAAAACATGCTACTACAATCTGGAGATTTCCTCCCATCAGCGGTGTTGCTGGAGATCAGAGTAGACATAGATGGTGAACTCTGGCATGGAAAGGAAAAGGAAAGACAGTCACTCGTGTTTTCCATAAAGTTTGCTTATTCTGGTATAAGAACTAGTATCCTTTTACAGTCTGTATGACTGATTTTAGCCTTTAAGGACTGAAGAAAACAGAATTATGCCTACTGTCTTCAGCAAACTATATCAGGCCTTCAGTGTCTAGCTCTAATATTATTTTTCACCTTGTGTAGCCAAATGAGGGACAAAGAAGAAGTGGGCTGACTTATATTTCTGACTAGGAAAATCATCATCCCACAGAATTTGAGAAGCAATGCTTCAATTCTGGTGTCACACTGTCACCCAGAAAATAGATTATGCTCATTGAAGTCCAGTCTCTCCCTTTCTGAGGTCAGAGATAGAATAGGAAGGGCTATCAATCTTCCTTTGACATGGGCAGGGATGAATATGCACCCCCACACTGTAATTCATGGTAAGTGCTTGGAAAGGAACATGAAAAATTTCACAATTGTAAATAGCAGGAATATAGCATCAAGAGATGGAGAAATAATGTTGAAAAGATGAATAAACTACATCAGAGTGAATATTTCAAATGCTTGAGAGCCTCTGGAGTTTACACAGTTTTCACATTAAAGTGATTTTAACTTGTCCAGGTTGAATATCTTTCAGCAAAATATTTGGGGTTTATTTATGTCATTCATACAGTACTTTGAGAATTTGTTTGTTTGTTTGTTTTGTACTACCACTTTTAACCAAAGAATGGAAAATAGCTTTTACTGAAACCAACCACAACGAATTTCTAATTGCCAGAATTTATACAGGTCAGTCTCATTAAAAACGAGATTGTTGTAAATATCTTTATGATACACTAGATAGCTTTTAAAATTTCTTAATCAATCCTAGATTTCTGTTTCCTTAACAGTATACTGATATGCAAATAGAAATTAATTATGGAGAGATGTTATATGTTCTGTGCACAAAGGCAAACATTGATGATTCTGACTGCATCAACCCAGGAAGCTGTAAGATCCAATTTGCACCACAATAAGCATAAATTATACCAATTTTTCCTTTAACACATTGAAGAAGCATACATATATGAAGTCATTTATCACACTGGCACTGCAGACTACTTATAACACATGCCTAACAATACTTTACAGTATTTACTATTAGCATAGAATTTTTTGCTTGAATAGTGTATGATAAAACACCACCTCCTATCTTAGCTGTTTTATGTTCACAGCCATCTTTAATCTGGGTCTATTAACTGTTGTAACAGCTTCTTTTAGTTAGTGTTGATACCACACCTGTGAATATACAACCAACCATACACTGACGGACCACATTGCCAGCAGCACTGTCATCTAGTGGAGGAGTCTAATATAGCACAGTGCCAAAAGATGTGCTAGTAAAAAATATTCTGGTAGATTCTTCTATAAATTTAAATTACAGAAAAGTCTTACTAGGAGTCATATTCAATACATAATCCACGTAAACATATCCATCTATATTAGCACAATGATATCGTTCTGGTTTTGATTGCACTTTCTTCAAGCTCTCATACTCTGCATTTTGATATTAATAATCTACACCCCCTGTGTAAGAATCTAAAGTCAACAAATAAGGAAAGTGGGGTCTGTATGCAATTCATGTTAGGTCAGATGAACACAAACTGAGATGTAAAAAGATAAAAAGGACAGATACTCCATAATCCTTTAGGCCCTCCAAATCACAGGCTTCTGTACTGCTCCTTCCACCCATATAATGTCTCCTCACAGTGCTGTGGCTCCACAGGCTGCTCTGGATGACCTTACTGATGAAGAGGTAAAACATCCTGAATCCCTACAACCTTCAGGCTGCTTCTAGCCTGCCCAACAGATGGTCAAGAGGGTCAGGCTCCCTTGGCTGACCAGAACTATTTATGAACCCTGCAGTGCATGACCTGGGAAACCCTTCCCTGAAGGGAATCGAGGCTTTCAGACACTGTCATCATCACCATGATTTCTAAGTGCCCAGTGAACAGGAGTCCTGGCAGGGTCAGTAAAAACATGGTGTGATCTCTGCTGTAGAATTTCTCATCTAAATAACTGGTAAAGGCTTGCAGACTATAACACAAGGAAGGGGAATAGCAGAGATATATTGTCTCAGACTGGTCACACCATTTTCAATGTAATAATGCTGTCCTGGCCATCACTTTGACCTTGGAGGTACAGTACGAAGGACAAAAAGTCTGCTATGGGGAGAAGGGAAATTCTTGATCCTAGCTGCTGTTCTGCACACTGCTTATCTCCCCTTGGGCCCCACAACACACACACACACACACAGTTTAGACATCCCATTCCAAGAAAATCATCCATGTCCTGAGGGTTATGGCACCCATGACAAGTAGGACACTGATGCCATGTTTGGTTTTCCATGACCCTTCCTCCAATGCCATTGCCCAAGCATAAAAGAATGAGGAGTTTTACCTTCTCTTCGTGCATCACTTATCACCCTTGCTGCAGATTTACTCATTACATGGACTACAAAAAGGGGGCAGTTTACAGCATTTGCTATGGTAATTGCTCTTTGTGTAGCTTCTGCTTCCACTTCTTCAGGACGACACAGCTCATGCCCCTCAGGGCCAGTTATTCCCATTGCCAGCATCTTCTTTGCACCCTGAACACCACACAAAAACATATAAGAGTGAGTTCAAGTGAAAACATGGTGTTGTGAACATGCTGTCAGCCAAACGGATCCTAAACCAGCCACTGCAGCTATTTTGAGAAAAAAAAAAAAAAAAACAAAAAAAACCCAAGGCAGTTCAGATTTTTTTTTCTAGGTAAGTTATTGTTGTGTTCTTTGAAATCCAATATATCTCTCAATAAACACAGGTCTCAGACTGCAGAGAACGCCAGTAACTGGCAAAAGAGACAAAAGTACTAACCCCTCCTTGAAAAAAAAAAAAAAAGGACCTCACTAAGCACAACGATACACATCCAGAGCCTCTGAATGAGGCCCTAAGGTTTTAAAAGGTGTAAGATTTTGTTCCTACTATATTCCAGGAACTTAGGCTTTGTTGATTTGAGATCACTTAGCAATAAATTAATTTCTGTTATGGGACCTGGGGCAGAGTCAAAGCACTATTGACTAGAATAGTTGAAGAGACTCAAAGACATCAGTGTAGTTATACTCCCAGTGCCTCTACACAGCACTGAGACAGCAGTGCAAGTGTGCAGTGAGCCTGACTACGCATAGAGGGACATTGAGACTTCTGTGCCCAGTCAGTGAAGCTTTCTCCATACTTCTGGATTCATTCCTATTAGTTGAGCTGACTATATTTGGAGAGACCTAGGGTTAGGCATCACACACCTGACATCTAAATACTTGGCTGAGTGTTTCCCCTTTGACTTGGTCAATGGAGAGGCTCTGACAGCTGCTTTCTTTGTCAGTCAAGTATACTTATTACATTGCACGGATATATATTATGCTGCAAGTATGACTCTCATTATAACAGGATCATTTGCCTCCTGTCTACCTTGAATCCAGGTCTCCATGTTACAATTTCTTAGCCCACCACGAGCATCCTTTAGGATCTTGAGCAAGATGTTTGTCTTCAGATCCCTGGAAGTAAAATAGGGTAGAAAAGCCTTTTCCTATGATACAATGACGGTACTAATACATCTATCAAAGTGCTTAGGTAACAAGATCATTTATATTCCTGACTTTAATGGACAGAATATCAAAAGCCTACCTGTGCAATTAGCTCCCCATTCTCTGCATGGACTTGAGCAACTGCTCCAAGTTCCTTACAGCAGGAAAAGGCTGCGTATAACTCCTCATCATTGACCATGTATAGATCTTTATAGGCCATAAACATCTTGAAGGAGTTGACGCCTTTGTTTTGAACAAGACTTTTCATTTCTTCCTTCACCTAAAAGACAGTCAGCAATTTTAAAAACCCAGCAATATTATATTTTACCTGTTAACAATTTTGTACAAAGAAATTGTTTAAGTGTGAAGGGTGAGCCTTTACTCATCCATCAAACACATGTTCAGTTGAAACAACCCAAGTCACATATTTACTGACTTCTACTATTTTTCATATATCAAATTGATTCTCAAAGTACATAAATCAGTACCATTGCAGTGCTGATACTGGAGGGACAAGCTAATTGCAGGAAGGGAAGGCTTTTTACAAAAGATAGCAAAGCAGAATTTTATTCCAAGTAAATTTTATGATGTTGAAAACACAGTCCAATATTACAATCAATGTATCAAACTTACACAGTATGGAGATATGTGGAAAATTGATTTTCAAAACTGGATCATAATAGGCTTCATCTTCTGGCAAATAACAGAGTGATAGAAAAGATCTTATCTCCTAGAGATTTGTCCTGACTCTAAACACACAGACTTTTGAAATATTTTGTCATCAAACAAAATATCTCTAAGACTCTAGATGCAAAGCTGCTTTTTTTCTTGTACGCACTCCTTGATAGGATTCCCTATGTCTGCTAGGGTATGTGAAGCCCAACAAAACATGAAAGAAAGATGCAGATTTTAGCCCAATGGTTTCTTGTACAGCTGGTTAGCAAGAACTATCCAGTGCCTAACTTTGGTCCTCCCTTCCCAGGAAAATGATGGTGACAGTAATTGATGTGTATCTATGATGCTATTACAATTTCCATGGGATGAATTAGTTTCAAAAAGTAAAACACTATTACTCATTTTCTCTCTAATAACCTGATTGGATCTGCCCAGGGAAGGTGAGATATTGATATAAAACTCAAGGAAATTTTCTGGATTTATCCAAAGAAGGGATGGGAACATACCTCCAGTGGGAATTATCAAACAAATCAATACCTGACATAAGGCCCTGCTCTAGCACAAATATAGAGGCATGTAATTTATTTTCTTCTTCGCTGACTACTATGACTAAAGGAAGGCATTGTAAAGAATGAATGTTTTTAATCAATACTTTAAATCCTGAGGAGATGATAGCTAATTAGAAGGGCATGAAATATCAGTTGTCTTTACCCAGGTCTTTTACAGCTCAAAACATCAGACCTTTCTATTTCTTTCAGTCTTGCCCTTTAAAAACAGTTAACTTCTTAGCATATACCAGAACATTTCATTGATTTACACCTCCCTAGTTTGATTGGATTTTTCAGTACAATTCCACCGTTCTCTACTAAGGCTGTTTCAAATGCACATTCCTCAAGCTTCACTGGATAATTTATTTTATGTCTTTGCTTTGAGCTAGAAGTTGTGGTCAGTCTATTTAGTGCCTAGTGCACAGAATACCAAAGATGGGGTGTTTGCAGAGTGAAGGCTTCAGTTTATATATTTTAATAGTTAAAAATTAGAGGAAATACTCATATTTTAAAATGGAATTTACTTAAGATATCTATATATTGATGCATGTTCACTGAGGATCCAAAGCAGTCTTGTAAAACATGGGTCAGGTTCAGATAGATGTCAAGCACCTGAAAAGTTAATTTATTCAGTACAGCTTTCAGCAAACATTCACATAACAAGGACGATTCTTCCATATGTAAATTCCAAAAAGGTTTTTTAGATAATCTCCCATTCAAGTAATTACTGGCTCCAGTCCTGCTTTACTTTAAGGAGATATTACTGCAGTCACCTAGGAACAGAATCCTTCCTTTACAAATAAAGTCAAATGTACCATATTTTTCATGTATACCCTTATTAAAAAAAAAAACCAACAGACCACACCAAGACTCAACAGGAGCATAGACTATCAAGTTGTGCAAGTATCAAAAGGCAAAATTTATGCAAACATATCTTGCCCCCTCTGGCCTGCCTGGTCTTGATCTTGCAAAATGCTTCATTTTCCTTTAACTTTGTGCAGTATTATCTAAAGATACAAGCTCTTTGAAGACTTTGTTTTTTCATATACATGTACTTTTAATAGGGTCTGGACTGTTTCAAATGTACTTTTTCTACACAAAAATACTAACTATTACACAGCCAACAAACTGTATTTAGCACGTGAGGACCAATTCAAAGCAGATGTGGTACCAATTTATGGAACTGAAAATCATTTATTGTGTCTACCTTGCTGCTCCACCACGTAACTGCCACGTGCAGTGCATAATCACAGCAAACTTTGGGGTCTGCCCAGCTTTTCCATGTATCAAAGGCTTCAGTAAGAGAACAGCCTTTCTGAGGGATGGCGAAGTCAATGATCATAGTGGTTCCTCCTGCTATAGCAGCCTGAAAGGAATAAAGTTAGTATTTAGCAATCAGAGAGACTGCAAATTCCATCCCACTCTCTCCCATTCCTTGTGCAACAATTAATCTTGATACACTGGAAAGCCAAAAGCCACTGAAGAGTTTCTCTGAGTAAAGTCTGAATTTGCAAAATGATTGTGGAGATAGATTTCACCTCCTTTGAGAAGTATGTTCTCAAACATGTATTCAGGAGAATCATGGGGAAATTCTCAGACTGAGGAAGTGTTCACACATGTACAAAATCTTATCAGAGTTGGAAATGAGTCTGCAGCACTGAGTTTCCTTAAGTGGGTGGGATCACCAAGAAAGTATAGCACCAGAAGACCATAGTCAACTTGAGAAATGCTTCCTCAGAGTCTATGTAGTAGAAAAAAGAAGCCTGTGTCACAGGAAAGTATTAAGGGGAAAATATACTTTGGAAAAATAAAAGATTCAGCTTGAAAATACAGTATGAAAATCCCGAGACTCTTGTCTAACACCAAAAGGATTTTTAAAGTTTGTAAAAATATTTTTGTTACTGACAGGGTATCATTTAGTAAAACTGCATAGCCAGTTTTGAAATAGAGTGAGGTATTTACATACTCGATAAAAATGTTTACAAGTAAATAAATAAACAAACAAAAATCTTACTTTTATTATGTTATGAGGATCAGATATTGCTTTTTAGCCAATAAATTTCACTCTGCTTTATGGACAATTGGATTATTATTTTTTCTTTTGAATATTTGTTAGTCACTCCCAGAAACCAGATCCTTGACTAACAGAAATTGATCCAATATAGAAATTCCTTTGCTCTAATCATTGCAATCTTGCAAATTAGCCAGAGAAATACTCTCTATTGCTCTGAACAACATCCCCTTGCACAACAGGTACAACCAATTCAGATCAGAATATACACAGTTCAAATTCATGCTATATTACTCTTCCTGTTTCTACATCAATCAGTCTCTCCCTTCACTTAGCAATCAGAAGCATAATTGTAAATATGTCAGTATATTTTGCAAAAAAAGAAGTTTGAAGAGTGATGTAATCATTTGTGAATCTGTGATGAACTTAGCAAAATATTTTCTCCAAGAGAAGTTTTCAAACTGTCAGATTTTTTCAACAAGACAGATTGACTTCTTATTTATTAAACAGGATTTAGAATTAAAGAATATTTATAGGCTTCAAGAAAAAATAGTCATGGGTTCCACAACTCCATTCAGTCTCTTTTCCTCTAACATGTTTTTTCCCCTCTTTGTAAAAAGAGGTATTCTGTGCCCTTATTTATCCAACTGAATGGGTAAATATTAGCTAATAATTGCAGCATATTTTGCAATAGTTGGAACACAACTCTGTCTCCGTGATTCTCTTGCCAAAATATTTGTTAGATGATGACCTTCAGTAAGTAGCTCTGAACACTTTCCACGCTTCAGTTTGGGTTAAGACCGAGAGTCTCCTTTCAGGCACCAGAGTAACTATCTGAACATCCTGTTTTGTGCAAATCAGGTTCTGATTTGCAGCTTCCCTGTCCAGTGTTTCCAAAAGTTATTAAAAAAGACCTTAGAACCTCAAAAAACTATTACTTTTTCTTTTTTTTTTTGCAAGTTAGCACATAATTTATCTCCCTTTCTTTGGAATTTCACAGGATAGGCACCTACATCTGAGTTAGTCTGCATCTTTGTTCTCTTTAAAGTCAAGGGAGGCACTTGAAGAATGAGATCACTTACACTTAGGTCCTTTAAGAGAAAGCCAGAGTCATTGCTGTTTCTTTTACACGTTTTCTTCTGTCAAGCAAAATAATATTCTGGCTTCAAGTCACATTTGTTTGATTTCTCTTGCAATGCCAATTTTCTAAATACATTGTTGATAATTAGTTTACAAAAATGGTCTTCAGAGATAAATAAAGGATTGTTGCAGAAAATAACAAAACATTAATATATATATTTGTGTACTGGAAGTCGTGTAAACTAAGTATTCCAGAAATCAAATTCTGCATTTCATTCAGCCATCACTTTGTGATGTTTGTAGACAAGCAGAATAGACATGGTGGACTTGATTTTTCTCTCTCCATTTTTTGCCAAAACCAGTGTGAAGACCAAAAACTGTTTGTGGAAGCCATTTTATAACTACTTTTTTTTTTTTTTTTTTTTTTAATATTTCTCTTCTGTGGACATTTGAGAAAGACAGCATTGTTAGGCCTGTATAATAATAGATTCATTCATTTCTACCAGAATGGTAGTCCATAGCTATGGGAGAAACTGACTCTGGGGAAATAAATTTACATGATCAAATTTATAATCCCTTGCCAGCTATCAGTTTTGGAGGTGGAAGTTCAATGCTGTAGCTTTCTTTTTTACATCTTATGTTTAACTTGGAGAGACATGCTATGCTTAACATAGCCATTTTGGTATGGCAGAAAAGATCTGCTGTGATGGACACAATAATTTTGCGTCAAAGTTTTGCAGAATAATTACAGTCTATTGTAATAAACCACTATGATTTCTGTACTCATTGAGAAGAACAATTCTATTGCTTAAAACTATCCATTGTAAAATATTTCTATTCAGATAACAGCAGCAACACCAACAAATCTATCTTGAGTTGAATAAGTATAGTTATTGAAAGAAATATGACAGTAATTTAATGATAGCATACAGGTCATTTGTAGTCCTCCCTTCAGTACTCAACATTAAAAAAAGCCAAATCCTTGTTAGAGTATGGAAATGTACTATTATGCCACTCAATCTAACTTTCATGACATGATGGGGAAGGAAGAGAAGACATTTCCTGTTAAAGAATAGGGTCAATCTAAGCAAGATGGCAAACTTTAAAAGGTTCTTAATAGTTGTGTGGTTACTGCTCTTTGAAAAGTCCCTTGCCAATTTTAGGGAGCTCTGTGTATTTTTACAGTATGAAGGTGATGCATAATACTGTTAATACTAGTAATTGATACACTGCTAATGCAGTGAGAATGTAATAGAATCGGCTAAAAAGCTGAAAAAAACCACTCCAAGTGTGAAACTGGGAGATACTTTTAGAAAGTGTATTTGAACTGGCCTTTCACTAAGAGACACAGTAAGGTCCAAAGTGAATGAAGTAGAAAAGCTTGCATTCCCTCATGCTAACAGAGGAGAAAGATCAGATGACCTTAGAAGTGCTCCCAATGCACTGGGGAATTAAACTGTTGCTTTAGTTAACCTTTGCTCAGAAAAATACGTAGCTTGTTGCATGTACCAGTGCAAGTTGTAGTCTGCATGGCAACAGCCAGGGTAAATAATTCGGCTTAACACTTGCCACCTGCAGCCAGAAAAGTCTCTGAAGGGACCCAAATAACATACTCGTTGAAGATGGATCTCAGTACCGCAATTGCTTATTGAACTGTCCCAGACAAGGAACAGGAACCACTGCCTGCACTTGATTCACACTCTATTCTCTTTTAGAATATTGAACAACCAGCAGACATCCCTTTTGAGAAAGCCCAAGATGCACACACAGACACGCATATGTGCACCCACCTTGGTTCCTGTGTAGAAGTCATCTTTGGACCTGCTACCCATAAAAGGGAACTGCATGTGTGTATGAGTATCGATGCCCCCAGGGATCACCAACTTGTCGGTCGCATCCAGCACAATGAGACCAGTCCGTGGCTCAGGGTTTAGGTTTGGTCCCACTTGTCGCACCACTCCATCTTCCACATATACATCAGCCACCACAGAGCAGTCGTCATTCACGACTTTTCCCCCCTTGATCAAAAGTCTCTGCCGAGCCAGCTTTTGGTGTGGCATGGGAGCCTAGAAGGTGAAACTGAGGCCTCAGCTCAGAAAGTTGCTTTTGCTGGAGAGTATTTAAACTGCCCACTGCCCACCCTTCTCCCAGAGCAGCAGTTATCTCCAAATGGCCCTAAACACACACACTCATTGCTCTTTAAACAGACATCAGAGGAATTTCCCCTCCTGCCCCCGGCAGCTCCACCCACCACCCCCAGTGGAGCCCCAGTGCCCAGGCAGCCGAGCTGCAGCGCAGGCTGGTGGCAGAGTGCTGGCTTTGGGCCCTTTCTGCTCCAGACTCTGCCTGGAGAAAGCGGGGTCAGGCTTTCAGGAGGGTCTGGACGGGTTCTCATGGCACTTGCTCCAGGCTGCCCTGTACACCCTGGGGTTTGAAACATGCAGGGCTGTTTTAAAAATGTGGCTATTCATTGGCTTGTGATGCCCAAAGGTGGCCCAAGCTCTTTGCAGCAGTGTTTGAGGAAACCAAGGGTGACCTGAGCTCTCCACAGAAGCGACTGGGATGCCCAAGGGTGACCCCAGCTCCCTGCAGTAGTGCCCGAGGAGCCTGTGAGTCCTGCCTGTGCAGAGGGGCCAGGAGAGCGCAGGGCTACGGTGACCCAAATGTCACACCCATCTCAGCCAAGCCCCCCAAGGCTGCTATGGTGGGTCCACTCTGCTGCCACAGGACTGAGACACTGCTGGAGGACACCAGCCATCAGGAACTGCTCCTAAGCTGTTTCTCAGGAGATGATTTGGGACACACAACCCTCAGGACCCAAAAACATTGCTCCCTGCCCCTAATGCCACTACTTGGACAATAGACCGGCCTGAGGGGAGAAGCCCTACAGGGATTTCTGGAGGCTGCTCCTCACCCTGTCAGCAGGAGGCTCAGGTGCCAGGGTCACATGTCTGCTGTCGAAGGACCACATGAAAATCATCTTCCGGTAGCTGTTGTCTTCCGCCATCTGCACCACCACCCCCTCTGACACTGCTCTGTGTGCTCAGGCCAGCGCTCCCTCTGATGCCCCCACCCTACGCTCTATTGTTGCCCACACAACCACCAGTTGCCCTGGATGGCTCCGGGCTGTGCCTGACATCTGGTGCCTCTCCCACCTGAGGGACCCCTTCCCAATGGCCGAGGTGGCAGAACCTGCTCCAGGGCACTGAGATCCAGGGGGAAAGGGAGAGCCGGGGCTTCTGCCGTGGGTTTCGTACAGGGCTGGTGTGACCCTGGCTGGGAGAGGTAGCTTGTGAGTTTCAGAATATAGACCCAGAAAAAGAGGTGGGAAAGTAAAATTAAGCTAGAAAATGAGCTAAATGCTTGGAGCAGAAGAGGAAAGACCTGATTTACACTATCCCAGAGGCACCTGCTTCTCTCCTCCAATAGCCCAGGGTGTGCACACTCAGCAGAGGCGCTGCCCAAGCATGTCCCCGATTCTGCTGAGCACCAGCATCATCATCCCCTTGACCTCTTCCAGTCAGCGACGATGACTTCAGAAGCCATGAACTGTTGAGTTTCAGCAATATGATTATTCAGATGAAGAGCTATGGAACAAAGATGCAGGAGTAAAGTCAAACTAAGGTGCTCTAAAACAGGAGTTGTGAACATTAGTGAGGATGGAAGAGGTTCAGATGGGCACTGAAATGGGGTAACAGGGCTATACTTTGAATCTCTGCTGCTGCTGAGGCAGTGACCCATTTCTCACGCCATGCAGATGGGCACCTGAATAGCTGGACTGTTGGGGATCTGAGATGACTGCGTCTCAGGTGCAAAAGTTTCACTTTGCATAAATGAAGTAACCTTTGTTAAGTGTGGAGAGGGGGTGGCAGAAACAGAGGTTCATTTGATCATGGGCAGCCATGTGGGGTGCAGCAGTCAGGTTCATATATCTGCCCAAATGTGCATTTAATGATTTCACGTGGGACAAAATCAACAAATTATTCAGTATTTATTGGCAAAGAGACTTCATCCTGAATTTCCCAACTTGGTTCTGAAACTGCCAACCTAAAATAGTCACTTTCTTACTATTTCTCTCTGGCCAATGAATATTTATTTATTTCTATGAAATTAGTTTCTACATGACAGACCTAGATCTCCTCCAAGTATGCTCTCGGGCTAGTGGCAGTGGTAAACTGTTCCTGCTCAAATCCTTCCTCCAAATTGGGCAGAAGAAGATTTGAAGGCAGGCCTGCCACATCCCAGAAGATTATATTAAGCACCAGGGTATTCAGTTCCCTTTTATTTGGGTGTTGCACAGGAAAGAGTTGACATGACTTTGACACCTAAATGCATGAAGACTAGCACAGCTTAAAATCCTATTTACCTCTCTTTCTGAACAGCATCAGGCTTGAGCTCCATTTCCCTTCCTCTGTTTTTCTCCTGGCTAATCTAGACTTTGTGAATCCTATTCTCGAGTGCCTATAACTTCCTAACTGTAACTTCATGCACAACTCAGAGCTGCAGGTCCCACAAACTGGCAAGGTAATCAAGTGTGAGGTCTTATGAATGCTGTGCCTGGGAAAACTGAATTTATCCCACAGGTGGCTTTGAACACATTAAATAGGTTATTGGTAGATAATGACATTTTGTCTAAGCAGTCCTTGTATTTAGTCCATTTGGAGGAACAAGGTAATCTCACATTACCTGCATTCATGTACATTTGGTAAATATTTGATATTTCACAGCTCAGCTGTCCCTGGAAAGAATGGCCCAAAATTTCACCCGTGGAACAGAAATTATCCTTATAATACTGTGAAAAGACAAATGGCCCCATACTCTTAGTGATCACTGAATACATGTTGCTGCTGCAACAAGGCTTCTGTCTCCTAATTGGCTTTGTAACCTTTACTCACACACAAACATTTTACACTTTTTTTCCTCTTTGCACAGTTTAAAACAAATCTTTGCTCTATAATCCTTAGTTGACTCTGCACTGTTGTGCCGGGAGAGAGTTAAATTCCTTCATAGCAGCTTGCATGGGGCTATGTTTTGGATCTGTGACAACAGTGTGGATAACGCAGGGATGTTTTAGTTACTGCTGAGCAGTGCTTATGCAGCATCAAGGCCTTTCCTGCTTCTCACCTCACCCCACCAGCGAGTAGGCTGGGGGTGCTCAAGAAGTTGGGAGGGGACACAGCCGGGACAGCTGACCCCAACTGACCAAAGGGATATCCCAGACCATACAGTGTTGTGCTCAGCCATAAAAGCTGGGGATGTTTAGAGTGATGGCGTTTGTCTCCCCATGTAACTGTTGCATGTGATGAAGCCCTGCTTTCCTGGAGATGGCTCTAGCCTGTTGATGGGAATTAGTGAATTAATTCCTTGGTTTGCTTTGCTTGTGTGTGCAGTTTTTGCTTTACCTATTAAACTGTCTTTATCTCAAAACCATGAGCTTCAACACTTTCAACCTTTCAATTCTCTCCCTCATCCCATGGCAGGGAATGAGTGAGCAGCTCTGTGGTGCTTAGCTACCAGCTTGTCTTAAAACACAACCATGCAGAGAAGTTCCCTGTTAAGAAACATTTACTCATACTAAAATATTACATAGTAGTTCAATGACTTGAGAGACATTGCAGAAAGTCATCAACTGCAACCCTGAACTTGAATCTTATGTGAATGCTTTTGTGGCCTGTAACAAAGCAAATAATCCTGGAAATCTAAATATTGGAATGTCTTGTTTAGTGTAGCTAGCACAGAAGTATGATCAAAGAGATTTCTCAGTAACCTAATGATGAATGTAAGTGATTTAAGATGAAGAACCCTGAAGAAAACGTAATCCAGATCTATTATTTACCAAAAGAAAATAATTCAGCAAATTAAGAAAATAGGTTTGCAAGAAATGGACAAGTGAAGTTTGGAACATTCAGAAGACTTTGAGAACATCTTCTAGAAGTCATTATAATGAAGACACAATCAGTTTAAAGCCTTCTGAGACACACATACTCACCACCTCTCCCTGGAACCTTGAATGCTGTATCCCAGCATAAAATGTTACTAATTTCTACCTTCTGCTGTAATTATCCCACCTTACTCTTTATTTGCCTTCACATCCTTCCTACCGTATTCTATTTCTGAAAAGCCCTTCTATCATCACTCAGTCTTCAGCTTTTTCTTAACCCAAAGATTCTTACTGCCATTAAGCTTCAAATAAAAGTTGGTGAAGCAGAGCTTTCTCAAAATGTAGGAGAAGCAGACAAATAGGCTTTTGGACAAACAATAAAGATGTTTTGTGAAGAAAACTAGAGATTGATGATGAACAGTGGGGAGAAAGCATTGAAGTTAGAGGTCTCAGGACATTCTGGAAAAAAAAAAAAGAATACTCAGATCTGTCAGTTGCTTCCTGATGGGTAATCTCAGCCAAAGAAAGCCTGTTCATAAGTGGAATTTTTCCAAACTCCAAGAAACATAACCACAAAAGCACATTAGAAACTTACTAATATATTATCTATAAAAAAACTGCAAAATATTACATTGCTTTGGCCAGTTATCAAACTCAACCTCTTCCTTTTGAAGGAGCATGAATGCAGAGTTAGAACTGCTGCCCAACATACCAGGCAAGCGAAAGCAAAGCTGAACACCTCTGTTCCTTGCTATACCACTGCAGAAATGTGTTTACAACCTTCCTCGCTATCCTGTATATTGCTCCTGCCTTTCTCATCTAGTGTGCCAGAACCACTTCCTCTACCTGGGGCTGTCTTAACTGACAATAAAAAGCACAGGTTTAAAACAATAAATTTTACCGGCTGTTCTCAATTTTCTACACCTGGAGAAGCAGCTAAAAATGATTTCAACATTTCTGTTGGCATACCTTTAGATGCATGACCATTTGGTTGCAAAGGTACGAAGTTAATTCTACTAATTATTCTGCCTTACCTCTGTGACACCACAAGTCAACAATGCTATGACAAAATCTGAGATTTATGCTCTGGATTCAGATACCTGCCCCTTTTAGGTAATATCTACAACATATGCTTATTTCAGGGATCTTTTCCTTATTCCTTAAAACAAGCTTATTCATTTGCCCTTTACATTTTGCACAAGAAAGCGCTATTATTTGTTAGGAAGTGCACCCTGAACCAGAACTCCTCCTTTCCTTCTCTTATACATTCCCTATTTGATATACCCTACCCATTCTGACTTTTTTTTTTTTTTTTTGGGGGGGGGGGGGTGTCCTACAATTGCTTATCTCAAAAAATAAAAAATTCTTTGTGCCATATAATAGATTATAATTATATTCCTTTACAGTTTCTAGTCCATTTTATTACAACTCTCCCATCATTCAAATTCAAACTACAGTGACTCATCTTTTAATTTTTTGCCTCCTGTGTTCCACCCCTTTCCTTCCTGCATAAGCAGCATACAGGGTGACTTTAATGTGGAATAATCTTTCAAATTGAATGCAAGTGAAGTATTTCAGATTGCATCTTTTGGTACTTGGATAGTATGATGCAACTTAGTCACAAGAAGGAACTAATGATGAAAGCTAAGCTCTTCTACTGGATTCCAGTGTGTGTGGAAATATTATAAACATTAATTTCTGCCTGGATATTCACAAAAGATTAACCAAATTTGTTAAGGCTAGCTTTCCTCAAATGCCCTTTCTCAAAGTGTGATTAGGAATCACTAACCAGATTGCTTATACAGCTTCTTTTCTCATTTCCTCCATCAGTGATGAAGGAAGTCTTGCTATCCAAACTGTTAGACAGTACTTCAGTTTAGTGAATACTACATTGTCTTCCCCCCAAGTTACTACTCACCAGTTAGACCATAGCGTGGTACTGGAAGTGAATGGAAGCCTCAACTGGACAAATCTACTGACATGAAAGAAATGTTGTGTTATGAAAGTTCTCTATATCAAGTCCAGTAATTACAGACTTTAATTTACTTTGATGAGGGAAAGGCAACTACAGTAGTCAAATCCCACATGAAGATAGAAAGGAAAGAGTTTTAACTATCAATCTGCTTACCTCTCCACACTTTCAGTAACTTGGCAAAAGAACAGGACAGACTCTCCCTTGTCTTTTCAGAACATACCCCACTTTGGGCAACTGAATTGTAGCTGATGTTCTGGAGAAGTTCAGTTACAAACTCCTTATTTTCAGAAACCCACAGGTGAGGAAGAGAAGAGGTAGAGGAAAAAAACCCCCACAAACCAACAGAACAGACCCCACAAAAAGTCTCATCACAACTACAGGAAGATAAAAGCTGTTGACTTAAGTTTTATGAGAAACTACAGCAGTCAAATAGCTGCAAGAGAACGAAACAGGCCAATAAACATTCACTCTTCAGAAAGGAAGCAAAAACTCATCCCAACAGGAAAAGCTGTGATTAACTTTAATCTGCAGTGAGTATTTAATGTAAAGACTTAAAAAGTACTTGTGTCTCAAACTTGAACTGTGATTTCCCTAGACTGAACCAAAGCTTTGTCACAGTTCTTGTTTTGGCATTTGGATAGGAAGTGGAACACAAGATACTGTAGCTAATTCCAGCATTCTCTCCCGGAACCTGTTCTGAAAGAAGAGTTATCAGCAATACTGCCTGAACTTGTACTGAATATGGACTTCACTTTGAAACAAAATAAGCCCTTGCAGCATCGGAAGCTCAGTCAACCCCATTAATGTTCCAATGCAAATCAAATGACAAGAAAAGTGTGGCATGTGAAAAGGAACAATGACAAACTCTTTCCATGCTTAGAAAACTTTACATGAGGAGAAAACTCGCCTCAGAATAACCTACATTCTTCAAAGATTTCAGATTAGGGTGATTTATTACAGAAAACAAGATAATCCCACAGTGATTCATTCTGACTTTTGTTCAGATATCCTAGCATTGCAGCACAGAGAAATCAAGAATCATTTGAAGAAAACACTAATTCAAGCTCTCCAGAATAAAAAGAAATGAAGTAATAAGATTATTACTTATTATATTATACTTATTATTATAAGATTAATGGAAGTCTCAGTAAAAACAAACCAAACAAAAAAGAACCTCAACTCAGTCTAAAGAAAAACTGATCACTCCCTTTAAAATTACTGAGAAAAAAAATCACTGAAACAAATTAGCCTCATACAAATGAATTTTATTTACAATTTTCCAAATTCTCAATCAAATCCAACTTCTCAGTTAAA
The DNA here is from genome assembly GCF_965140245.1 of Athene noctua. Lineage (NCBI taxonomy): Eukaryota > Metazoa > Chordata > Aves > Strigiformes > Strigidae > Athene > Athene noctua. The sequence goes on along the minus strand of NC_134038.1, from coordinate 22,334,248 downwards.
TGTGTAGCATTTCTCCTTTAAAACAAATCAAACATTGTGTTCTTTTTACATCTGCAATATGGAGTCCATTGGTACATGCTATTTGGGGCATCAAATGGAACAAATTTAGATCACTGTGTGTGTTTAACACCAAAGGTATTCCGTGAAGACTCTTTCTTCAAAATGTATCTGCCTCGTGGACAAACACTTCCATAACCACTTTCTAATGACAATTACTTAGAAGGTTTAAAAACCCAGTATTTTATACCAGGATATACCGTTCACATATATTTCAGGGTGTGTTACCATGTTCATATTGCAAAGTTGCCTGCTCTGTAAGCAACGCCACTGAAATCAGACTAAAGATTACTCACAGACTTAGATATTATTCAATGTGAATAAAAATGGCCATTGATGACTTTTACTTGTGTATGTGTAATTATGGGCCAATCTGTACCTGATCTGGTACCAGTGTGATGTGATCTATTCTGAAACTTGAAACCACATGGGTCATTATAATAAAATCTTTTACAGCTGTATTGCACATAAGGTTCCTCAAAAGCACAAATCTACATAACCATGTCCTGAACTCAGAATTTACCTGCTAACTCTCATGAAAAAAATCAACCAGGTGGTAAAATTGTTTGTTTTTCTCATCCCAGTGTCTGTGAATGAAGAGAAGAGGGAGAAGATATATACACTTTGGAATCCATTCCATTATTTGTTTCTTCTGCATGTGATTTGTACTTCAGAGATGAGGATTTAAAAAAAAAAAAAAAAAGCCAGACAGACCTTGGATTGATCTTTAAAAGTACCTCAAAAGTGTAACAAAAATTCAATTTAATTTTGATACATATTAAAACATTTTAGTCAGTTCTGCCCAACAGCATAACAAGACAGAAATGCACAAGACTTTAAACATGCTTTAAAATGACATTCAACAAAGTATTTAAAATTTAATAAATAGCATACAATCACACACAAATACATTTCATACTGGATCTTTAAGCCTACTAAAAACAGACTGGCAAAGAATAAATAAAACAGTAGTTGACATTTTTGTTTTTCAAAGGTGTAGATTCTTCTTGTCACGCTAGTAGCCACATATTAACCTGCTTATCACAAAATTGGAAGTTTTGAGCCTTTTTCCCCACTGATCTGTTTTGCTCCAACATGTAGTATCATAAAAAAAATACATTAAAAGGGATTTATTTTTTTTAAACAACCAGTCTGCAACCAAGTAAACCAGTTTTTAAATACAACGAATAAATAGGGAATTAGTAAAGCAAATTCAATTGCAACAAAAATGCAACACCCCAAGAAAAGAGCCATGGAAATATATAGCCATTGCAATATTAGACAATAATAGTACTTAAAGTGATAGTGCTTGTGCACTAAGCTCATTAGAGACCTTAATATGATTTTAGTGCAAATCCCTTGAGTCCAAACAAGCTTTATACCCTACAGTATTAGGGAAAGATCTATTACCAGTTGGAACTTATTCTGTAGTGTATTTGTACATATCGGATATTCAAAGAACTAATATATTGTAATATCTTCGGCCCTTTTTAACTTCAAATCAAAAAGACTAATGACTGGGGATTTTACGTATTATTTGGCTGTACCATATTAGATTGCAGTTTAGGAAAGTCAGTGCTATAAAAGCTTTTTCCATCAGCTTATCTATTATATCTAGATTTCACAAATCATCGCATTTTGTACTTCTGAAAGAAAAAGAATGCTCCTGGAGAAAGTCTCTCCTCCCTTTAAATAAGTTCACATTATGATGAAATTCAAGAATATTGAGACAAAGTGTTGTAAAAACTCAAAGAAAAGTACATATTTTACATTAACAATCCTTACCAGTATTTAGTATATTAAGTTACAAGTATGTTGGCAATAATACAACAGAGTCAATTCCTAAAGGAAAATAATTCTGTACAAATTCACCTGTTAATGTGGGGTTAAACAGGCAGCCAAATAAGTCTTGAGCAGCCATGTTTCTGGTTTGAACTACAATACCAGGATAAACTAAATTTGAAACTAACTGGGATAACTTCAGTTTAAAGAGTAATCAGATTATACTGGATACACACACTGTGTATTCAGAACCATTAAAACGTTCATAACATCATCCAGTATAAGAAATGTTTAATCAACCACACAGGCTAAAATAGTTTTAACATAATGTCGTCCTGGATTTTTTAAAACTAAAAACTAGTTTTAACTGTGAAGTACAAAACAATGACAGATATTGCTCCAACTTGTACACAATCTTTCCTAAACAATCCGTACCTAGCAGAGTAATAATGCCTCATCGTCACTAGTTTCATTTTTCACTGTTGCTTCTAAGCAAGTGTCGGGTATCTGGGCAGTGTGTACGATGCCACAGCTCTCACAGGGGCCATCTCGACTGCATGACCTTACACCGTGATGTGTTGCACTGTAAGGCTGTCTAAGCCCTGGTCCTTGATCTGAGCTGAGATCAAGTAGAGGTCTTGAACAGTCATTCATGTCAAAGTCTGATGCTACATCAGAGACTGGAATTAACATTTCAACATCATCATCCTCTTCTCTTCCACTTACCCCATTATCAAGCTGTCTCAAAGGACTTTGGTTCTGATTCACTGAGCTTGATCTCCCTAAAGTAAAGCGTACCCAGCGTAAGCCTTGAGTCATACGACTTAGTGCGCTAGTGAGCTGGTGACGTGCGGGACTTGTGCTTGGGGGCTCTACACTTGTCACTTCTCTTCCACTATCCGTGTTACCGCTACTGCTGCTCTGAGCAGAGGAACTCCCGCATGCTCCAACTGTTGCTTCTATTGCTGTTGCAGGTGGGACTTTCTGAGGCAAGGTGGCAGCAACACCACCAACTGCTCCTGCTGTGTCTCTTCTTTCATTTTCTGTGTCTGTATCATCAGATTCCACTGAAAACAGACTTCTGTGAGTATTATTTCTTTCAGCTTCTCTACTAGTACTTTGGCTGGCAACATCATCTCCATCTGCTGAGACCAATGCCAATGATCCAGAATGACGTGACCTTGCAAAATTAAAAATTCGATTCCAAATGTTACTTGATCTGCCAGCAATAGGAAGTCTGATTGAGGTAAATCCAAGCTGAGATCGTACTGCTAGTCTCAGGTTTTCCAGAACTGAAGCCTAAAGGAGAAGACAAGGAACAATCAAGTGTTGACATTATGTTGGCACTGTTCTAACAAAGGAAGAACAACTATTGTGCAAAATGGCATATAACCACAAAGTTAAATGTAGAGTCTTAAATATTAAAAAAATGCTGCATCTTTAATATTGAGGATCTGGTGTATGTAGCAATAGGCTATTTTATGAACAAAGCAGGCATGAAAAAAGTCTAGATTCTCTTGAGAAAAAAAGACATTAGGAACCAGGAAATTAAGCAGAGGTACACATGGAAGAAAAAGGGGAATAACAGAGCAATAAAGCATAGATAGTACACTTTTGCCCAAATCAAGAACCTCTAAATAAAGCCAAAGTGAAAACCAAGGCACTATGACCTGAATATGGAACACTGATTACAGAGAAGCACATCCACAAACCCAGTGCAGAGCCAGTACAGCAGGTATGCAAGATCTGTCACACACAGTCTTACCAAGAAGATGAAGTAGTCACTGTGGATTTTAGAGTACAGGACATAGAAACATGCCTTAAAAAGTTTAGTATTTAAAAATTAAATCTTTCAGAAAGATTTAACAGAGGTGACCTTTCCTTTTCTACTATCACAAGGCTACCTGTAATAGAGACTGAATTAAACATCCTCTCTAGCAGAGTCTTTTAGTCTGATTTTTTTCCTGTTCTGGCATAATTAGTTAAATCTTGTTTCAAAACACTTTAATGCTTCTGTTTAAGTAAAATTATCTTAGGTGTTCTAAACCATACATTATACAAATTCAGTATACATTTTCTAGTCATTCAGTTATAGAACACATACCTGACTTCTGCCTAAAACCTTATGTAACTTTTAAATTGTAAGGCAACACAAACATATTAACACATTTGATGTAGGTCTCCCTTACTCAAACTTACAGAAAACGGTGTCTCAGCTAAGTAGATCAATTCTTAAACACTAGGGTGTAAGTTCTGCCAGATGCCCACAATTCTGAAAACATTCACTGATGTGTTTAATTACATGACAAAGTGTATGCTCACATTTTTTAATAAAGATTATGGCAAAAATATAGAATATTCCTCAGAAGAGCCTCCCCCCCACCCCCTCCCCAACTGAACATTTAATATACAGGCATATTATTTCACTTTGTTTACAAACACTGAACTTCAGTATTCTCATGCTGTTACCTTCGGATCCCTTCCACAATCCTTCAGATGTCACAGGGAATACACAGCACAGTATCCAAACAATACTTTAATGCAAAACTTACCTCTTCCAATAGTTCACAGAATTATATTTGAATTCAAGCACATAAACACTTATGTTCAGTAGCCTTACTTTCAAAGGCTACTGGAGGGACTGCTACCCATCCTTGAAAATCCAGCTAAGTTAGTTTGTTCTAAGTTACCTGTACCAGAGGACTTACACATCTGGGCATGACAACTGCACTGTCTTAATCTTCCGTGACCTAACCCTACCTCAAGAGGCTTGTGAGCATAGCTGCATCACAAACTGGTGAAGCTTAATTTTGGAAAAGAGGACAGGCAAGCCAAATTTGTAAAAGCACAGAATTGTTTTTGAACAGAAACATACTGATCTTTATTATAACCATGATAACCCATCCAATAAGAATGAGGGATTCTACAGTGGTCATTATAGGCATTCATTAATAAGCTCATTAATAAATTTTAGTGCTAATCTAACTACTGAAAAATTTCACAATGTCTTCTTTCTGTTTTCAGAGTCTTTCATGGAAACTGCAACATATTTTCCTCTTTTTCTCTGAAAAATCCTTTGTGACAGATCACAGATGCTGCTTGTGAAGATGTATGTGTGAAAGAAAAAGTGACATCTATGGCAGAATAAGTGTAATGAAATCAGTTCTGTTCAAAATAAAAAACCAATTCCTCTTCTTATGGTCTTGTATTTTCTTACATACTCAGCAATATTAGCTAAGAGTAAACTTTGCTGTATTAACTGCAACACACAATACAAGATGCCAACCATAATACATCACCACAGTAGGATTCCTAGACTGAGACCTTTCTTCTATTTGACAAGAGTGTTATAAGCCTTTTTTTTTTTTTTTTTAAAGGAAAAAGTTGTTTTGGCAGAAGCTCATTCATCAGCCAAATAAGAAATGTGCTCATAATCCATCCGAGAATCAAGATGCCTAGACACTATTAACTCCCATTTACTAGCTTTTACTTTGTTAGTCATTCCTGTTAATTTTATATGGTGTTACAGCCTTGCCTTTGCCATCATCTATGCATAGTGGGCATGATCGTACCTAAAAACATACACAGAGGTTATATGAACTATCATTTTGTATAAGAAGTCTCAATTCTTCTTTCCTAAATTTCAAGGTGCCAGCTTGCAGTCTTAATTTATAAGCAACATGCATACAGAACACAAAACTAGATCTACCAATCTTTTACTTTTCATGCAAGAGGGATTCTATAGAGTGAATCGCTGGTATTCATTAACAAGAAAAAAAGCCTGCAAAGAAAACTGTGATGCTGCCGTATCATGATTTTGTCCAATTGCTAATCCTTAGTATGATAGTATTGGCATGAAGGGAAGAAAAGAAAATGCTATAGAATAAGAAAATGCAGATGAAAGTTAAAATATCTTTATTTCAGTCTCCTTAAAATTTAAGTGGTCTGTCTGCTATTTTGGAATCTTACCTGATTTGGTGAACAAACAGGAAAATCTTCAACTGGTGGAATTAAACCCTGGGCAATTAACTGTCCATAGGATGGAGGAGCTTCTCTTCTTAACAGTTCAGCCTCAACCCTTGACAAATGAGTTTCAAATGATCTTTCAAAGAGAAAAATAAATTTTGTAATACATAAGACTTATGATGTGTATAATATATAATTTTAGAAATACATCAGACTATTATAATCTGAAATAATAAATTTCAGCAGATGAAGTTTTATTAATTTAATTGACAAAGAATATACAGTAAGTCCTTGCAGTCATTCCTATGGGTCTGTCCAGCTGAGACACGAACAACAATATCAACCTGACTATAATTTTTTTTTTTTTTTTTTTAAAAAAAGCATGGACTAAATATAAAAGGCACCATGAAAGATGCTTATATTATTTTAGAAAAATTGAAGAATGTGTAATCCTGGTATGAGATAGTCTACAATAGAATAAACATACTGTTAAATATAGACTTGAGATATTTAATTGCAGAAATGCAGATTTTCCACACTTTCTTTTTGGTAGCAACATCTGAAAGCTTAACTTTCAATAGTTAAGCGATCAGAATACTTCTATTCCCAACTAATGTTTTTACTGTCAAAGAAGAAGGAACAATGCCTTTAGAAATCACATGCAACAATAACCGCATATCAATAAAAATGTTTCAAGTATAACAATAGAAGATATGAAAGTACTTTAAAAATTTAAGTTCTCAAGACCATCTGTTCTACTTACCTTCGCTCAAACATCCTGAGTGAGTACAATTTACAAGTACATCCCAGTGCAATGACAAGCAGCAATCCACAGATAAGACTCCCAATGACAGCTGCAGTTATTACTCTAGTGGGCACAATGACTGGGCAATTCTCTTCATCACTGCCATCACCACAGTCATCTTGAGAATCACAAACCCAGCTCTCAAACACACAGCGGTTGTTTTTACAATGAAAGTTTCCTGGCTGACAAAAGAAACAATTTTTTTCATCTGACCCATTAGGGCAATGATTCTGGTAGTTGCAGCGATCTGAACGGGGGTAGCAAACACCATTTCGAGAGCATGGAAACTCATCTCTTTGGCACATAGTGCAGTTGGTTTCATCCCTTCCATTTGGACAGTGCCAGTAGCCGTCACATCGTTGCTGCTCTGTGTAGCAACCCCAATTTCCACCACATGGGATTTCCCAGGGCAAACAGAAGCCATCTACTTGATAGGTGGCATTGAATCCTCTTGCAGCATTCACTTTGTCAGCACAAAAATGAACTCTTATCTGTCCTGAGGATGAAACAACTGTGAGGGGAGCATGAGAGTCAAACGCTGTTAGCACACGCAACAGCCTCCGTGGATTCTCCTCTAATCCATCATATATTTTGACATAGTCTCCATAACCTGTACCATCAAGTTTAAAATCAGTGAATCGCAAAATTACTTTGCGATGATCACCAGTGTCTATCAGCCAGGTGCAGTTGCTTCCAGGTGGATAGAAGTCAGGATAATTGGGAGAACTGAAAGTACCATAAAAATATTTTAACCACTGCCCACATGTTGGCACATGACAGTCTACTTCATCTCCTAGGTCAAGACAATCAATGTTACCATCACATTTTAAAGATTCTGGAAGGCAAGTGTAAAGCTTGGTGAAGCGAGAAAGACACTGGAACTGATTGTAAGCACAAGGTTGAAAGGAAGAAGCTGTCTGAGGATTAGCTTTGGCACAGATTTCTTCATCTGAGTTGTCTCCACATTCATCCATATTATTACATTTCCAACTTTCTGGAATACACTTCCCATTAGCACAATGAAACTGGTCACAATCACAATTTGGTTCATCAGATTTCCCTGAAACAAATGAAATTATAAAACGTATCTATTTAGAATTTAGCACTTTATAGTTTGTATCACATTTATTCATGGTACCAGCTAGTTCAAAAAGGCAAAACAACTATTTAAAGTCTTTGTAAATTACTACAACTTCAAGTAAGTTTCAAGATAAAACAGTTTTTTCAAGTCGAAATTCTGTTAACACATCAGCATAAGCCTCAACCTTAGCTGCTTTCAGTCATATAACTAACCCAAGCAAGAAAATAATGCTCATTTACAGTGCTTGAAAAATCTGGCTTCTAAAGTGCTAAAAATAAGTCAGAAAAACACCGTTTCTCTCCTCTATCACTCAAAATACAGAAATATTGTGTCCTGCAGTACCGGTTACCTCCTGAAATTTTACCTTGTAAAAGCAGTCAGACCTCTCCTGTCTTTGTAGGTTCCTACTTTGTACCAAAGGATCTATGGTAAGAGAGAAGATGACGGTTGAAGATCACCTATTACCAACCAACCGAAGAGAAACCTCCGTCCTCACCTCTTCCTACTGCTCCCACCTCTCCTCCAGCAACTAAGGGGAGAGGTGCAGCAAATCTAGAAAATACATGCTTGCCTGAAGAGAAATTTATACTTTAAAAGTTAAGGATCCACGTAGTGGTCTAGAAAACATGGAAGTGGGCGGGGGGGGTGGGCGGTGTTTTTGTTTTGGGTTTTGGGGGGTGTGTCAAGGAAATGTGGTCTACTGGCTACTACCATAATTGCAAGATCAAAAATATTTTTTTCCAGGCCTTCACTTGTTAGAGTTCCAACCATGTTAAATGCATGGGAAGCAAGCTGGGAAGAAAGATATTTTAGCTCTGCAATGGCTTAGCTGAGTCAAATACCGCCATAACATTTAAAATTACTGCAATTTCTAAAAAACATGATACAAACTGTAAAATTTGCTATAAAACAAACTGCTGCGGTCAATCCTCCAAAACAATTCCAAAATCTGCAATGCAGATGGACCTACACAGAATTAATTTGGGAAATAAATTAGACAAACATATACTAAATCTAAATACCACTATACTTAGGGTTTAAAAAATACAGAACAAGAAAGACAACATGAGGAACTTACTGAGGTACGGACCTTCCCATAAGTGGGCTCTATCTTGTTTTACAAGAGAACAATTCAGATTTGAATGTATCTCTGGAGGTCACCTAATCAAATCACCTGCTCAAAGCAAGGCTAATTGAAGTCTGATTTGGGCCTTGTCCAATCAAATATTTTCAAAGTTCCAGTGCTTAACCACACAAAGTGATAGAAGTCCTCATATCTAGCCTGAATTTCCCTTGCTGCAACTAATCTGCTGTGATAGGCCAATTCCTATCACACCTCTGTTCTCCTTTTTACTATTTCAGTATCTTAAGAAACACTCTACCTTGAAATAATTTTTTTAAAAGGTGCAATGTCAGCATTTTAAAAATTCACAAATGCTAAGGTTTTTTGAAAATGAATGAAGGAAAAAATGAAACCAACAAGAGTGATAAACATTATAAGCACTGCTGAAGAGTGTTTAAGTCCAGGAATTTGCTGACAGAGTGAAAGGAGAGCAAAAGGTATGTGCTGCCAGTGATTAAGTTTTATTATATGATCTGCTTGTTCTATTACACATATGGATCTATATGTATTTTTAGAGATATACTATACACTCACACACACATTGTTTATGATATTAATATGGCAAATACTTAGAACCTCGGCCTCGAATTTGAAACCTGCAAAACTGAACTAGTAGACTTGTCCTGCCTAAACTGAATGACTATGCACCATAGGTGGAGGGCAATATAGTAGAATATGCATAAGAAGAGTAATTGAACTTATTCAAGTACTGACTAGCTCAATGCTTCTACCTTGTAAAACCTGGAAAAGGTTGAGTAGAAAGCTATAACGTGAGTC